>NC_135424.1:25122500-25292500 GCF_051991245.1 Festucalex cinctus
AGACATTAAATGAGCAAAGTACGGACCTAACTACAGGTACGTGTTTGTCTGTATACATTTATCTTTATACAGCTGCTAAGACTGCAATGTCAGAAAGGATGTGGCAGAGTGACGTTTTGGAATACTGTATTGGGAACTAGAAACATTTCTTCTGAAATTTTGGATGTGACTGCTGACTCTTGCAAGGTGGAAAGCCGAATGCACTGAACAGTTTGCTTTTTCTTTCTTTTTCTTTGTTTTTTTTTTTTTTTTTTTTTAGATCACTGAGAAGTACCACTCCAGTGAAGCTACAGGTTATTTGCTCGAGAAGAAGGGAGACTTTTATGGAGCATTTACAGTTCTGTTAGAGGTATAACAATTAATAGAAAATTCCCAGGGAGAAATGGTTATTCAACCAGACAATACCAATTTTTTTTTAAGTCCATTTGCTGAATTAATAACAAATTTGTCTAAAATGTGCACACTGTTGTTTCATCCTTTTGTTACATTAGTGACACAATTATATATTTTCTTACTGTCTGATTCTACCTCCAATATTCATGTATAGGCATTAAAAGTGCAGCTTTCTCTGCTGACTGCTGACCCCACCAGAGGGCAGAACGAAGACGAAAAAGAAAATGAGTCAGCTGTATTGAAGAGAGTAGAAAATTCACTGAATAACCTGATTGCTTTGGGTCATCGTAACTCTCAGAAACTCCAGCAGCCACAAATCAAGGTAATTTATTTTAGTGTCTCAACAGTATTTCACAGTTCTCTTATCAGAAATGCTCCAGTGATCCCATCTCCTAACGGTTAGATTTGACTACTAAGGATGGGACCACTCTCGATGTTTACGCAAGAGAAAATCTCATTGATGGAATAGTCTAACTAACACCAGATGAAAATCAAAGTCTCACTGACTTGTCGAACAAACTGGCTTGTCACAACACACCTGAATGATACATTTGGAAAAAGACTTCTTGCATGTACAGTCACTGGTGGAGCCAGACTTTTATAAAATGGGGGGCTAGAATATGGAGAGAAATTTGTGTCTTTATTTTCAATCAAACAAAAAAGGAATTTGTAATCAAAAAAAAATTTCAATCAAACAAAAAGGGGATTTGCAATCAAAAAAAAAATTCAATCAAACAAAAAGGGGATTTGCAACCTCAAATAAATTTTAATCAAACAAAAAAGGGTTTTCATATAAAATAAAAATTTGCAAACAAAAAAAAAACATTTCAAACATGGATTGGTATTTTAATAAAATCTTTTGCAAGCGTTTTTTTTTGGTTTGTTTGCGAATCTGTTTTTTGGTTGCGAATCTGTTTTTTGGTTGCGGATCTGTTTTTTGATTGAAACCTGTTTTTTGGTTGCGAATCTTTTTCTGTGTTGTGTGGGCGGGGTCCTCCGTTCAACCGATGATAGAAGCCTTGTCATTGGTCAGCTTGGAAGCCGCTGCGACAACTTTCATTGCTCAGATAGGAATGGGGGTGTGACAATGTTCGTCTGACTATTTCCTGGTTCATTTTGTCCAGTCGCCGCCAGCATCGAGGTAAATAATTCTGACAAAGTTATGTTTGACACATGTTTTGAACATTATTGAAACAGGAGAACTACAATGAAACAATCACAGGAACTAAATGTATTTATATTACGTAATCTGTCACTTCCTCTGTATTTCAAACACCCAAGACATAATAAATGTAGCAGAGGCTACGTATTTCAATGACCAGAACTTCTCATAAGTGATTAATAATTAGCATTTTATTAATGTAATGATGTAATGTAATAAAATAATCATGAATAAGCATAATAACAGCTATCTCAGCAGGCCGTTTATTGGGGCCGTTTCTCGTACCAACAAAACATCACGATTCATGACTAGACTAACCAAAATCAAACGGTTACGTGGCCTGGATCCGAGTAGTAGCAGTGTCACCGCTTTGATGGTGCATGAGTTCCCCCTCTTTTTCAACCTGACTCGTACAGTAAACAACCAGGACCAATAAATAATAATCACAGAATTATCACGAATTTAATCTCTACTTCAAACATCCAAGATTTAGGGGAAGCAGCTAGTGTAAATAAATTCGATTCCCAGCCCTGCCTGTATGTGAAACAAATGCAAAGGTTTCTTTATGAGTATAAAAAAAACAACAAAACTTCATCCTAACAGCTATCCCAAATTAGCCGTATATTTGTGTTTTGACTGCCAACAACATAGCTTCATGACTGACTCATGTATCGGACCATCAGTTACCTAGCTAGCTAACATGGCTAAGCAATGCTGAGTGAGTGATTACGTTAATTGTAATGGTTAGAACAAATCACCGGATAAACGATAGATCAAGGGTTGCTTTTAGATAAATGTCAGATAAACAAAACGGAAAACTAGAAGTGGGGGGGGGGGGGGGGGGGGTCATATTTACCTCGATGCTGGCGGCGACTGGACAAAATGAACCAGGAAATAGTCAGACGAACATTGTCACACCCCCATTCCTATCTGACCAATGAAAGTTGTCGCAGCGGCTTCCAAGCTGACCAATGACAAGGCTTCTATCATCGGTTGACACGAGGACGCCGCCCACACAACACAGAAAAAGATTTGCAACCAAAAAACAGGTTTCAATCAAAAAACAGATCCGCAACCAAAAAACAGATTCGCAACCAAAAAACAGATTCGCAAACAAACCAAAAAAAATGCTTGCAAAAGATTTTATTAAAATACCAATCCATGTTTGAAATGTTTTTTTTTTGTTTGCAAATTTTTATTTTATATGAAAACCCTTTTTTGTTTGATTAAAATTTATTTGAGGTTGCAAATCCCCTTTTTGTTTGATTGAATTTTTTTTTTGATTGCAAATCCCCTTTTTGTTTGATTGAAATTTTTTTTTGATTGCAAATTCCTTTTTTGTTTGATTGAAAATAAAGACACAAATTTCTCTCCATACTAGAACGGATTGTGCCCACACCCCCTACCAGCCACACCCACAAACTTTAAAAACAACTGAAGCTCTCTCTCTCTCTCTCTCTCTTTCTCTCTCTCTTTCTCTTTCTCTCTCTCTTTTTCTTTCTCTTTCTCTCTTTCTCTTTCTCTTTCTCTCTCTCTCTCTCTCACACACACCTCTCCTCCCCTCCCCTCCCCTTTTTTCCCCATTTCTTCAAAGACTTTCCCTTTCTGCTCGCTTGAAGCAACAGCCAAATCACAAGTGTACGCTTTGATCACCAATTCGACATACCACTGTGTGCAACTTACATTTTAAACATTCAAAGATCTGACAAGTTAAATGTCTCCTTTCCTGTTTCCTGTTCGTATTCCTTTCCTATTTTCATTAGCTTCATTTGATTTATTTTCTTCTTACAATACGATAGTTAGTTAGGCAGTGTTTTGATTCTGAATGTGTAACAAAAATGAAATAAATGCATGTTTTTATAAACTCAATTCCGCCAGCTATGTGTTCGAGTGGATTATTATTCTTTTGTTGATACAAAGAACCATGAATATTGAGTGTAGTGACTTCAGATTATGAACGACTAATGAAAGATTTTATCGTTGTTTTGCTCGTACAATGTACTAACTAAAGCAAAGCAACATGGTGCCCCAGAGGTTACTGAGGTAATTGCAACTTCCCTCCGTACCATCTAAATTATTAATTTGTCAAAACGACAACCCATTTTCGCTACACCACCTCTACTTGTACTCATTATGGCTGCAGCACACTGGAAAAAGCATCGGAAGCAAAGGGCCTTTGACAGACATGCTTCCTAGAACATTCGATATGACAGCATGAAGTGAAGCAGAGCGCTTGTCAATTTGGACGCTTTATGACCACCCCACCTTTGTGCCTTCCCTCATTTTGTAGTGGAAAACTGACCACCGCAAATTTCCAAGCCAATTGCAGTTGTGGTACACTGACTAAATACTGTGCTGTGAAAAGGGGAGACTGATGTGTGAATTAGGAATGTGCTGTTTCATAATCACCTCTTGTAGTCAAAGCATGTACAACAAAGATGTTTTGTGTTTTGTCTTTCATACAGGAGCTGTGGTTTTCATTATTGGAGACTTTGATGACTCCCCAGAAACAAGGTAGAGAAGCTCACACTTCCAATATCTTGTTACTTTTGCTATGATCAAATTTTACAGGTCTGAAAGTCAGACTTTATAAGTCTCGGGGATACTGTGCAGACCACATAAACATATTGGATGAGTTTAAGTACTGAATTGGATAATGTAAAAAAAAAAAAAAAAGATCTTAAAAGACTAAGGAATATGGAGTTTTGAGTGTTGTTACTGGAGAAATGCTGGATGGTTTTGTGAGTATCACCTGCCCTTGGACAGGGCAAACAATTGTTGAGTGGAAGTGCAATTTGCCATGGTAGGACAAATAAAGGTTTCTTTTTGTTACAATGCATATCAAAATTCTAAAGGCTGCTATTGATGTCATATCTGATTGTAACTTCAGCCATTTGGATCAGTCTCATTTCAACTTGCAACAACAATCTTTGAATTCATAGTGGGAAAAGGTAACCTTGAATAACTACTTTTAAAATTAGAATCACACAGTGAGCATTTTTTGAATCTCCCTGTGTTATCGTACCTGACATACTGATGAGTACCAATATTGCAATTACCAATACCGATATGGATACTTTTTAATTTAATGATGATACATAATCAAATTTCTAAACTTGGATACGTTTTTATGACCTTTATTTTTATTTTTCTCCCATTTGGCTTATTACTGTACAGGGAGTCCTCGAGTTACGTTGGAGTTCCGTTCCTACACTAGCGATGTAACTCGAATTTTGACTTAGGTTGAATTTCCCCATTAAAGATCTCCTGAAATGAGCTTTGCAGCAATGACACCAATCATCCTCTGAACGCCCTAATACTGTATCCAAAGAAATGTTCCCGAAATTGTACCTTGTTGTAGAGTTGCAGTCTCCACGAGGAAGGTCTACTGTTAGCCTAGCATCAAATGAGCGGATTTTGGTGGGCGTGGCCAAGTCTCACCAGACTAACGTGTGTTTTTGACTACAAAATGAGTTGGGCGTGGCCCAGTCTCATCTTTTCCGTGTGCTCCTGTTTAACAGTCTTCACGTCTGCACCTGAAGTAATTTTGGCTCATTAGTTTCAATAGTTGGTATCAATCCCGGCATAAGTGAAAGATGTTCTGGTAATCCACATTTGTATTGTCCCAAATTCCTTAAACAATCGTCAGTTAAATGATTGCCACAAACTGTCTGCTGCTAATCCTCCACGATGCACATTTTCCGGGTACAGCTACTGGGATTGACACCCCTGGACCGGTCGAACTATAAGTCCTACGGGGAAAATTAACACATCCCCGGAACTGGTTTGACCTCGGCTTTCCAACGGTGTAGGTGCCGACACTCCACGACCCTCCGGGCCAGAGATACAGGGCTGCGAAATCGTGGACCATGCTGTCCTCCTGCTGCTGCTGTTTGTTTGTTCCGGCGGGGGGGAGGGGTTGAAAATTGTGAGGGTGGAGTTCGCGCTGAGCTAGTGACGTGTAAAACCGAAAAAGGTGGGGTTAGTGACGTGTAAAACCGACCTGCTGAAACAGCCCATTTGAGAGTGCTGTTTGAGCTAATGTGATACAAACGCCGATAGGAAAGGGAAACATGGGTTGTTTATTTCACAACTTTGGGGACTGGCAGTCAGGCATACTTATGTCAACCCCCCCCCCAAACAAAACAAAAAAAGTGAACATTTCATATGAGGGCACCTTTAAAGTCAATATTTACATCAAAATAATATGCATAACATTTTTTTTAAATACATTAAAATTTTTACAAAAATTATGGACAAGAAGGGGGGCGGGGGGGCTTATGTGGGGGAAAAAAAGGGCGAAAAAGCCAGAGATACTCCCACAAGTGCACAAGCGCTAGCATTAGCTAAAGGTCAGTCTGACCAGTGGACAGGTCCCAGGAGACACACACCTGCAACCACTTCCCAATTGGGGTGTGTGTGTGTGTGTGTGTGTGTGTGTGTGTGTGTGTGTGTGTGTGTGTGTGTGTGTGTGTGTGTGTGTGTGTGTGTGTGTGTGTGTGTGTGTGTGTGTGTGTGTGTGTGTGTGTGTGTGTGTGTGTGTGTAGGCAGCTGAAGTCAGAGTAATTTGTCGGACTATTTGTTTTGCTCACCTCCTTAGCCCAATTGTAGTCTCGACTTCTTGATCCTGTTCCTCGACCACATTTAGCCTCGCCCGTTTTTGATCTTGCTTCCGTGTTTTTCTGTAAGTATTTTTATCTGTTGATTACGGTTTTCTTGCTGCCCTTGTTTGGTGCAAGCACCTTTTGTTTATTTAGATTACCGCGTTTTGACGTGCGCTTTTTGTTCTTCTCGTTCCTTGCATTTGCAAGCGATTTCAGTTGGACTTTGTTCATTGTGTGCTCTTTGTTACTTGGTCTCTGCATTTTTGGGATCCACTGCTTACACATAACGGTTTAGTGGAACACACTGCGTGCTATACTGTATGGTGGACGAAGAGCCAGAATGGCGGACCGGGCGTAACCGTCGAAACGCCTTAAGGCGAGTGCGCCTTAACTTGAGGACTCCCTGTAATTTGTTAAAACCCAGGACAGATTTTGACCAAGTTTGCAGGCATAGATAGAAAATGCTATCTTTTCATACTATGAAACTATGTTAACCACACCAATAAACAAATGTTTATGTTAATAGTGCTGATTAAAGAAAATAACAACAAAACAAAAAAACAAAAAAAACTGTACCTGTTTATGTTTTTCCAGTCTTAAAAGACCTGACAATGAACGTTCTCAATAGTATGAGCAGCTTGGTTTCACTGCCTGCTATCATCCAGCAAATACTGCAGGTATGTCTGTTATTTGTTTTTAATTACCGCTACTCATTTCTCAACTGTTTGCTACTATATACCTGTACTTATGGTTCAAACAAGATTGAAGTCCTTGTTGTACTGACGTTCTCTACTTTAGTAAAAGTACAGTTACTTGTGTAAAAAAAAAAAAACTGTTTTGGTAAAAGTACTCATTCAAATAGTACAGGCTCTGAAATGTAAAAAGTATTTTTACCGTCTGTTTCCTCCTATTTCAATTTGAAAGATATTAGCTAATGGAGCAAAAATGGGGAACGGAACACCAGAACACCAGTGGAAGGTGTTCCGGGCATGTCCCACCGGCGGGATGCCAGGACACGCTGGAGAGACTATGTCTCTCGGCTGGCCTGGGAATGCCTTGGGATCCCGCCGGTGGAGTTGGTTGAAGTGGCTGGGGAGAGGGAAGTCTTGGCTTCCCTCCTAAAGCTGCTGCCCCTGCAACCCGACCTCGGATAAGCAGCAGAAGATGGATGGATGTTTTGAAGGAAAACATTTCATACAAAGAAGTGCACATAAGTAACAAACATAATCATATTACAAGACAAGCTAGTTCAAGTGATTTAGCAGTTCCAAACCCCAGAACAAATCTTCACTAATTTATAGCGCTATTACAGGATGGAACTCATTACCTGATATCATGAATATACAACCCCTAGCAAAAAGAATGGAATCACCAGTCTTGAACGAGCACTCACTCAGACATTTTATTCTGTACATCCAACTCAGATAAAAAGCATGAAACAGTCGTAAGGTCATTCCAAAGTGCAACATCCTGGCTTTCAGAAACACTAAAATAAATGAAGAAAAAACATTGTGCTGGTCAGTAAATGTATTTAATTGCACCACCTCTGGCTTTTATGACAGCTTGCAGTCTCTCTGAGGCATGGACTTGATGAGTGACACAGTATTCTTCATCAATCGTTAGATGAGTAAGATGGTGGCGCACAGAAGTGCTGTGGCTTTTGGCTTTCCAGTAAGGTGCTTATTTTTCGTGTGTTTTGTGGCATGGATGTTGAAGACTTGTCAGGCTATTAATTATAGCCGACAAGAGCTCATCAATTATGGACTACAATGCGGCAGAGTTGTTTCAGCGGAATTCCATCGGACGAATAACATCCCGGAGGAAATAGCGAGACCAGTGGAATCTCCATGGACTATTGTCGGCCCTTGCAAGCAGCGGAGGCTGCGCCGGGATCGGAAGCAGAAGAGAGGCTGCGCCGGGATCGGAACCAGAAGCGAGGCTGTCGTGCGGGCCTACTAGTAAGGCTTCGCAAACAGCCACATAAACCATCACTACCAAGCATATTCCTCTCCAATGCCAGGTCTCTCTTAAACAAGATAGATGAATTGGAGCTGCAGCTGGCCAAAAACAACTATGTGTGGGACTGCTGTGTGTTAGTGATCACTGAAACCTGGCTTCACTCACTAATCCCCGATGTAGCAGTGCAGCTGGCAGGCCGCACCATTCACCGACAGGATCGCATCAAAGATTCTGGTAAGACCAGCGGTGGTGGTCTTTGTCTGTATGTGAATGACGCCTGGTGTTCTGACAGTAGGATTATTCAGTGCTACTGTTCTCCAGACATAGACTTTATCCGTTAAATGCAGACCTCTATACTTTCTGAGAGAGCTGACAGTGGTGATTGTCACGGCTGTATACATTCCCCCAGATGCTAATATTAGCGCAGCGTTAGCTCACTTGCATGCTATTGTAAACAAACAGCTAAGGGTTCATCCTGACGGAGTCCACATTATTGCTGGGGACTTTAATCAGGCATGCTTAAAGACTGTATTTCCTGAATTCACCCAATACGTGAAATGTGCCACCAGAGGGAAAAACACATGAGATCGTGTTTACTCTAATATTAAGTATGCATATAGAGCAGCTCCCATTCCACACCTGGGACTTTCAGACCACCTTTCACTGCTCCTTATCCCAGCTTACACTCCTTTTAGGAAGAGAACAAAGCCAGAAAAAATGAAGACCGTTAAAATCTGGCCAGAAGGAGCCCTGTTACAGCTGCAGGACTGTTTTGAGAGTACAAAATGGGACCTTTTGAGCAGTCGGATCTGGATGATTACACTCAAACTGTAATTGGTTACATTACGACCTGCATAGATGCTGTTACTGTGGACAAGTATGTTAAAGTTTTCCCTAACCAGAAACCATGGATTAATAAAAATGTTCAAACTTTACTCAAAGCTAGAGATGCTGCTTACAGGTCTGGACCAGCTACAGTGCAGCCAGAGCCGACCTGAAAAGGGGCATCAAGGAGGCAAAGCGGGATTACAAAAGGAAAATAGAAGATCACTTTGCAGACAACAATCCAAGACGGGTGTGGCAGGGAATAAAGCAGATCACGAACTACAAGGGTAGCAATCCCCCTTCTACAAACACGGATGGCTCTCTAGCTGAGAAGCTGAACTGTTTTTTTGCTAGATATGAGGTTAAAAGAACAACAGTGGATCTGCCATTCCCTCCCTTCCCTGGGACTCAACAACCTGCAATTTTGGAACATGATGTGAGGCGCGTGCTCAAGTCGGTGGACCCTGGGAGGGCCGCTGGACCAGATAGAGTACCAGGTAAGGTACTCAAGGCATGCGCCGACCAACTCTTACCAATATCTTTAATCTATCCTTCACCAAAGCCACCATTCCGTCATGTTTGAAGACCTCAACTATTATCCCGGTCCCCAAAAAGTCCTCCCCGAGGTCACTAAATGATTACAGACCTGTGGCACACACACCTGTAATAATGAAGTGCTTTGAACGGCTCATATTAAGGCACATTAAAACTATCCTCCCACCATCTCTGGACCCATTGCAATTTGCATACATATCAAATAGGTCCACAGATGACGCCATTTCCTTTGCTCTTCGGCCCTGAATCATCTGGAGCACAGTGGGTCATATGTGAGGATGTTGTTTGTCGATTATAGCTCTGCCTTTAATACCATCATCCCCAACATCCTCCTGAAGAAACTGAGTCATCTCGGCCTCTCACCACAGATCTGCAGCTGGATTTTGGATTTCATCACCAACCGACCTCAATCAGTGAAGCTTAGTAACCAGGTGTCCTCTACCATCACTCTCAGTACCGGCTCCCCACAGGGCTGTGTACTGAGTCCTCTGCTCTACTCTCTGTACACATATGAATGCACCCCGCTCCACCCCAACAACACCATCATAAAGTTTGCTGACGATACCACCTTGGTCGGACTTATCTCGGGAGGAGACGAGTCGGCATACAGAGAAGAAGTCCACAGACTGGTAGCATGGAGTAAGGACAACAACCTGATGTTCAACACAAGTCAAGCAAAAGAACTTATTGACTATAGGAAGCATGGCACTGACCCCTCCCTTTGATGATTAACGGGAACAGTGTGGAAAGAGTAAAAACTTTTACATTTTTGGGGACCATCATCTCTGACAGGCTGACATGGACAGATAACACTACAGCAGTAGTGAAGAAGGCACAGCAGCGTTTGCATTTTCTTAGACTGCTGGATAAAAAAAAAACGAGGTCTGTGAGAAACTTTTAGTGTGTTTTTATCGGTCTACAATAGACAGTGTCCTGACATATTGTATGATTGTGTGGTACAATGGATGTTCGGCAGCTGATAAAAAATGTCTACAGAGAGTCATCTGTTCTGCACAGAAAATCATTGGCTTTTCCCTTCCTTCATTAGAAGAAATTGCAAATTGTAGACTGGTCTCAAAAGCTGGAAAAATAGTAAAGGACTTTTCTCACCCTGCCAATGCACTTTTTTAGTTACTGCCCTCAGGGAGACGTTATAGGTGCCTTAAAACCAGAACTAGTAGGTACAGACAGTTTTTTCCCCCGAGTGTAGTAACTCTTTTAAACAGCCATAAGTACTATTTTTAACTAATGGGTGCTCTTAGTATTTATTTCTTAAATTTGTGTTTGTGTATGGTTTTAATGGTGGTTTTAAAGATGAAGCACTTTACTGGAGCGGCCTTTTTAATTTCGTATTTATCTATTTACAATGACAATAAAGGTATTCATTCATTCATTCATTGATTCATTCATCCATTCAATCTGGTGCCAACTTTCTTTAATTGCAGTTGCCAGATCATCTTTGCAGGTCGGAGTCTTGCTGTGGGCCTTTTTTTTTTTTTTTTTTTTTTTTTTTTTTTTCAATTTCCACCACAGGTTTTCAATTGGGTTGACATCCGGGCTATTTGCAGGCCATAACATTGACTGGATGTGTCTTTCTCCAAGGAATGCTTTCACAGTTTTTGCTCTGTGGCATGATGCATTGTCATCTTGGAAAATGATTTCATCATCCCCAAACATTTTTTCAATTGAAGGGATAAGAAAGCTGTCCAAAATCTCAATGTAAACTTGTGCATTTATTTAAAAGTTAACCACAGCCATCTCCCCAGTGCCTTTGCCTGACATGCAGCCCCATATCATCAAGGGCTGTGGGAATTCTGATGTTTTCTTTAGGCAGTCTTCTTTGTAAATCTCAATGGAACGGCACCAAACAAAAGTTCCAGCATCATCACCTTGTCCAATGCAGATTCGTGACTCATCACTGAAGATAACATTCATCCAGTCATCCACAGTCCATGATTGCCTCTCCTTAGCCCATTGCAGTCTTGTTCTTTTTTGTTTAAACGTCAATGATTGTTTCCTTTTAGCTTTCTTGCACGTAAATCCCATTTTCTTTAAGCAATTTTGCACAGTTCTATCACATACCTTGACTCCAGCTTCCTCCCATTTCTTAATTTCTTCTTCATTTGTCTTGTTGTGCATTTTCTGTTTTCAAGACAAAGGCCTTTAGTTGTCTTGACGCTTAGATGTCTTCCTTGGTCTACCAGTACACTTGACTTTAACAATCTTCCCATGCTGTTTGTACTTGGTCCAGATCTTCGATACAGCTGACTGTGAACAGCCCACATCTTTGGCAGCCATACGTGTAGAGTTACCTACTTCACAAGTTTGACCTGTCTTTGGTCTCAAAAGACATCTCCCTTGTTGGAGCCATGATTCTTGCCAATCCACTTGGTCCAGCAACCCTCCAAAGTGGGATGACTGCACTGTTTTTAACTGCTGACTAACGAGCAGATGTAATTTGAGGCAGGTGCCCAATTAAGGAAAGGAAATTGACTGGGTGTGTCATTTTCTGCTCAAAATGGAGTGATTCCATATTTTTTTCTTTAGAATGGAGTGATTCCATATTTATTTCCCTGCACTTGCTCTATAAAAGTAACATTTACTGACCAGCACAATGTTTTTCCAGCACATTTCTTTTAGTGTTTCTGAAAGCCAAAATGTTGCACTTTGGAATGACCTCACGACTGTTTCATGCTTTTTATCTGAGTTGGATATACAGAATAAAACGTCTGAGTGAGTGCTCGTCCAAGACTGGTGATTCCAAGCTTTTTGCTAGGGGTTGTACAAACAAGTTTCAAGAAGAAGTTAAAAAGATATTTAATGAAAATAAAGCCTCAATAACAAAGGCACGTTGAGGTTCACCACCCAGCATTGGTGAGTATATTGGTGTATCTAGTGTGATGGAAAATTGGGTTACAATTCTTGTGCTTTCATTATTTAGCATTATCATCATTCTGTCTTATTTGTATTCATCATTCGTATTATTTTATTTCATTACTAATATTATGTTTTATTGATTGTTTGTTATTTTGTATTGATCAGTTTTTCAATTTTGTGGACCCCAGGAAGATTAGCTTTTGCACATTGCGATACCTAATGGGGCTCTAATAAACAATAAACCTGCAGTTAGGCCCAGAAATATTTGGACAGTGACACAATTTTCATGATTTGGGCTATCCATGACACTGCATTGGATTTAAACGGAAACAACTACAATGAAATGGAAGTGCAGACTTTAAGCTTTAATTCAAGAGGTTGAACAGAAATATATGATTAAGTATGTAAGAATTGTAGCTATTTTTATGCAAATGCTCCTTATTTCAGGGGCTCAAACGTAATTGGAAGCATAAACATAGCGTAAAGTAAAATGGTACTTTTCAATATTTTGTTGAGAATCCTTTGCAGGTAATGACTACCTGAAGTCTGGAACCGATGGACATCACCAAACTCTGAGTTTCCTCCTTTGTAATGCTTTGCTAGGCCTTTACTGCAGCTGTCTTCAGTTGTTGTATCTTTGAACGTCTTTCTGCCTCACGTTTTTCCGTGAGAAAGTGAATTGCATGCTCGATTGGTCAGTGATCGAGTGATGAACTCGACCATTGAAGAATATTTCAATTCTTTGCTTAAAAAAAAACTCCTGGGTTGCTTTTGCAGTCTATTTTGGATCATTGTCCATCTCTACTATGAAGCACCGTCCAATGAACTTTGCTACATTAGGCTGAATCCGAGCAGCAATGATAACCCAATACACTTTAGAATTAATCGGGCTGCTTCTATCTTTTGCCACATCATCAAAAAAAGACAAGTGACCAAGTGCCATTGAAAGCCATGCATGCCCATGCCACCACACTAACACCACCATGTTTACAGAAGATGTGGTGTGCTTTGGATCATGAGCTGTTCTAATTCTTCTCCAAACTTTCTTCTTCTCATCATTGTAGTACAGGTTGATCTTAGTCTTATCTGTCCAAAGAATGCTGTTCCAGACTTGGACTGACTTCGTCAGGTGTTTTTTGGCAAAGTCAAATCTGGTTGTTCTATTTTTGAGGCTTATTAATGGTTTGTGCCTTGTGGTGAATCCTTTGTATTTGTGACCCGCTCCAGCAAAAGGGTCTGCATGTCGGCAGGCTCAATCAAGAGATATGGGCGATATTAGACAATTGGACATTTTTTGTCCATTTTGAGATTTTTCCACAAATAGCTTCCTTGAGGTCTATAGTTTCATTTCCAAGCAGTACAAAAGTCAAAATTGTAATAGGGTATGAAAATAAGCAATTATTATACAGTATGCCTCGTAACTAGGAGTCGTGTTTTAGCTAGCTAGCATTGCGTCTTGCGCACCTTTTTAAAAACAACCCGACTTTCCTAGCCTCAAACGTAATTCACTTCTGATTTATATGAATATTGTGAGGATAAGCGAATCTGCTAATGGATGGATGGATGACATAGCAACATAGCATGTGACATGTTACATAGCATGGGCTGTTTCACCCTATTGAGAGCATACTGTGTGTTGACAGCAACAGCTTCCAAATGAAAACGCCACACCTGGAATCAACTCCAGACCCTTTAACTGAGTATTTGATGATAGGTTAATGAGGGAAGGGTCCCTGTTTTTATTTTTTGCAACCTTCTGAGACAATTGTCCAATTACTTTTGGTCCCCTGAAAAAGAGAGAGCTACATTTTAAAGAGCTGTAATTCCTAAACCCCTGCTCCAATTTGGATGTCAGTACTCTCAAATTCAAGGAGAGAGTCTGCGCTTTAATTCTATATTGATTATATGATTGTATCATGTTTTTGTCAACAGCTAAAATAACAAAACTTGTGTCACTATCCAAATATTTTTGGGCCTAACTGTAAGTCTTTAAAATGGCTACCCAAATATTTTGGACATTCTGTTCGGGGCACACTAGTGAAATACTGTACACTGATAATAAATACCCTCATTATCACTGATAATGTGATGAGAATGACTTTCCATGAATTACATTGAATTCAATTCCACTTTCTACTTTCATATGCAATTTAATATCCTATGAGGTGAAGTCAATTGAAATTCATCCACTGAATTGAATTAAATTCTGAATTTTGAACAGCACTGTTGTCTACATGTAATTCAAAAGTTAACGTGTTTCATTGTAAAGTTTCCATTTATGACATAACATTTGTCCTTTGTGTCCAACAGAATCCCATTTATGAGAAAGGAATTGCAGAGATCCAAGTCCTAATTCTTGGGATGCTTGAAACTTTTAACTATGAAAAGGTAAATTAAGTACTATGCACACCTCACAGGAAGAATAAATCACTACCTATCCACCTTATTCGTATGCCCTATAAGCCTTTGCGTGAATTATGCGTGACTTATGGTTTAGTGAAACCGCCGTTTTGTTTCCATGAAAATTGAGTCCACTTTCCTTCACAGGTACAGACTTTATTGATGTGGGAACAGCAATTGTTGCCGCTTTAAAGAGAAATCATCTTAGTCCCCCTTCCTGATAATGTAGCGGTGTAGGAGGATGACGATATGGGGAAAAAAAAAAAAGTCCAGTGACAACATGCAGTCACATATTTAATTAGTTTCTATACTGTTTGGCTTCAGACGTGCAGCAATGAGCAATCTCAAAAGCACTGAGGCGTGTCGGGATCTCTACCACAGGTGGGCATTCCGGCAGTATTGATAGAATTTCCGTCAATCTGTCAATGACAGACTGCGATCAACAAGGACGAAGCATTGCCAGGGACTGCTGCAGAGTCACTCTTTTTCTCCTACAGTAAACAAGTAAATATACAGTTAGCACTAGCAGGTATGCTAATCTAGCTCTGTCCCAATACTGATAGGTGTGGTGTAGAGCTAGAGTGACTACAAACCGTGATCATGTTTTCCTCCTGTGGTAAATTTCTTATGCTTATGTAAGCATTAGTTTAGTGTTCATTTCATTTATTTTGCATCAGGCATGTTGGCAGCTAAGGGGTCCTTTGGTGTGCCATTTTACGTCAGGCAGACCGTTGAATAGGACTCGTAAAAAGGTCAAATGGTCAAAAATAGTGGTGACAAAATATAATTTAGCATGACGGAATCATTATCATTAGGGCAATTTAGCCAAAAACGTCTAAAAAAGGTGCACCCAAAGTAACTTTGAAGCTGTCCCTGAACCATTTGGAGTATCGGCATAGTATTTTTTATTATTTTTAAGCTGACCCTTGGAATTTTTGCCACTGGTGGGACGTCCGCATGATAAGGATTTTAACCTCTTACCAAAACGCGACCAACTTGATTACCGTGTAAATAAGAGATGGGCGCGTCAATGAATTTTGAGCGTCTATCATTCAGGAATCGTCAACAGTCAGGATATCCTTCCGTCATTACCAATCCGACAAATTGCAACAATGCCAACCCAAACTATAATCATTAGACGGTCAACATTATTTTAGCCAGTCTTCCATCATTGCTGAATTATAGCTGATATTTTAGGGCTCACAGTGTACAGGGCCATCGGCCAATGCGGGTTGGCAAGGTCAATTAGGTTGAGGAGAATAGAATGAAGGAGGAGTAGCAACCACAAACGCAGACAAAAACAAATTATATAAAAACATAATAGCTTGAAGATGTGGCAGACGTGGCAAACTGGACATAAACAAGTTATATAAGATTGGGAGGAGCACACGCAACTATAAAAGGAAGGGCACACAGAGCAAAAAACTTCAGAATGGACAGACGCAAGGCACAGAAAAGACACTTTGCCATACAGAATAAATACGCTGCAAAAAGACCAAGGACAGAGGAGCTGTCGGACGAGGAAGACCAACAGCAGCAGCAAGAACAAGGTAATCAAGAAGTACCTCAGTAGCAAGACAGTGAATATGAGCGAGAGCAAATTCTTGATAGAAACAGCAGAGAAAGATCCGCTACGACGCAAGATGATCCTTACGGACGTAAAGAAACTATTGCTTGCCAAGTATCACAGCTCTCAATTCCAAATTACGCAGGAAGGGCTGATCTCCCACTGCACGAGATTCAGGCTCAAAAACGCCACTGTCAAAGACCGTGAACCGCATGGTGACTCTGACCAGGTTTCCGGACGCATCCATGGACCTGCTGGAGCTCAAGAGCCTGGAGGATCACTACACAGTGCCGTATTATGAGAAATACTACCAGGAACAGGACAAAGACAACAGCTACGAGGAGCAGACTCTGAGAGCGTAGGCGTCCCCGGCGACGGCGGACCTGACGGAGGGAGACGAGCCGTTTGAACTTTACGGGGACCCGAGCACAACTGGAGAGAGCACGCAGTGATGCTGGAGACCGTCTACTGCTTGGACGACATATCAGAGGACTTCAGAGAGGCCTGCGCGCAAGCCAACTACTACATGAAACGCATCACACAGGTGACGATCCGCACTTTCAATGCCAAGGTGATCACCATCGAAACCATAAGTACGCTCTTCGAGTGGCTTGAGCAGAATTCGCAACTATGGCTCATGTCAAACGAGCTGTCAGAAGGCCACGTCCTGCACTACCACCTGCTCATGTTGACTTCCAAATGATCGGACAACATAAAGCGTGCCTTCAACCAACACTTCCACAATGCTGGGTGCTTCAAAAGCCAGAAGGTGAAATCCTTGCCTGGTCTCCTCCGATACATCTCCAAACAGCGCATGTCTGCATGGACCAACAGCGAGATACTGCTGGAGGTGTCAACGAAAGCCACACACAGCCCGCTCATGCGCTGAGAAACGGAGGAGAACATCAAAAACCCGATGACCAAGGATAACATGCACATCATGCATAACTACAATGCGCTGACCTTACAGGAGATGCTGGAGAGGGCTCCGCAGATTATAGAGAACCACCTTCACAAATCCAACCTGCAGGTGGTGATCCACAACTGCAGACTGTACTACCTGATGATAAACAAGAAACTGAACCTGCTGCAGAACCGGCCGCAGGGTGCGCTGACAGCAGCACGCATCCATCAGTACCTGAGATTCCAAGGCATCCCAACTACTTCACACTTGGCTGCGAATCTCTCTAGCGAGAGTTGGAGATCATGACTTGAAGAAGCCAATAGCACCACATCATCCACAAAATGCAGAGATGAAATTTTGAAGCCACCAAACCGAACCCCCTCAATGCCTCGGATACGTCTAGAAAATCTGTCCTTAAAAGTTACAAACAGAACAAAGGGCAACCATGTCTTCTCCAAGTCCACAAAACACACGTGGACTGATTGCCGAACTCCTACGCACCCTCCCTTCCAGGGAGGCTGAGAAGTGTGATCCCTCATTGGAACACAACCTCTGGTCACGCTTCTTAAAAAGGGGGACCACCACCCCGGTCTGCCAATCCAGAGGCACCGTCACCGATGTCCATGCGATGTTGTAGAGGCATGTCACCACGACGGCCCCAAAACATCCAAAGCTTTTAGGAACTCCGGGCGGATCTCAAATGCTTTCGGGGCCTTGCCACCGAGAAGCTTTCCAACCTCCTCAGTGACTTTGGCCCCAGAGATAGGAGAGCCCCCTCAGAGTCTCCAGACTCTGCTTTGTAAAAGGAAAACGTGTCTTTGGAATTGAGCAGGCCTTCGAAGTATTCTCCCCACTTACTAATGATGTCCTGAGTCGAAGTCAGCAGCACCCCATCTCCACACTACACAGTGTTAATGGTGCACTGCTTTCCTCTCCTGAGTCGCCTGATGGTGGACCAGAATTTCCTCAAAGCCGTCCGGAAGTCATTTTCCATGGCCTCAACGAATTCCTCCCATGTCCGAGTTTTTGCCTCAACCACCGCCGAAGCTGCATTCCACTTGGCCATCACCCTGGTACCTGTCAGCTGCCTCCAGAGTCCCACAGGCCAAAAAGGCCTGATAGGACTCATTCAGCTTGACGGAATCCCTTAGGGGGGAGTGCCGCCACGACAGGCACCGACTACATTACGGCCACAGATCCGATCGGCCGCCTCAACAATGGAGACACAGAACATGGTCCTCTCAGACTCAACAACCCCTATCTCCCCCGGGGCAAGGGAGAAGCTCTGCCGGGGGTGGGTGTTGAAACACTGTGTGACAGGGGATTCTGCCAGACGTCCGCAGCAGACTCTCAACATACGTTTGGGTCTGCCAGTTCGAAATCTTCCCCCCACCATCAGAGCAAACACACCACCAGGTGGTGATCAGTTCACAACTCCGCCCCTCTCTTCACCAGAGTGTCCAACACGTGGCCGCTAATCCGATGACACTACTACAATGACGATCATCGAACTGTGGCCTAGGGTGTCCTGGTGCCAAGTTCACATATGGACACCCTTATGTTTGAGCATGGCTTTCATTATGGACAATCTGTGACGAGCACAGAGTCCAAGAACAGAACACCACTCGGGTTCTGATCGGGGGTGTTTAAACATCTGTTTTTACTTTGGAAAACAATGACCGAACCAGTAACATTGTGCATCAATACCCCTTTTTTAAATGACTATATGAATATGAAGTACAAAATACACACCAATCTCTGGATAATAAACAATAATCAGGGAAAAATGCTTTTGTAATACATTTTAATGCAAAATTTAAATGAATCAGATTAGTCGATTAATCGATAGATTAATCAGTTATAAAGATATTCGGTAGTGACAGCACTAATTGTATGTATATGACAGAGGGGGGCACCATATAAGAATCTTGCCTCAGGTGCCACATTGGCTGTTCTTGGAAAGGTACTGGAAACGTTTATCACAACATTCTCTCCTCGTCCAGGGTCCAAGTTCAAAACATTGCTCTTGTAGTCACAGTTTCCACTGCCAACAGTGCAACATTGTTGGCTTATGATTGTTTAGAAAAGGGGGTGAAAAAACTTCAAATAAACCTTTCCTTGAAACGAAACCTGCTGTAACAAGTGTCACCTCTACTTCCGGTATCTTACAGGAAGTTGCATGCATAATTGTTTTACGTGAGAGCCCCCAAGAATAAGGTGGATAGAGTACTAATACAGAATGTGTGTGTGTGTGTGCGTGCGTGCGTGCGTGCGTGCGTGCGTGCGTGCGTGCGTGCGTGCGTGCGTGCGTGCGTGCGTGCGTGCGTGCGTGCGTGCGTGTGTGTGTGTGTGTGAGTGGTCGGGGGGCTGCGTGCATACTGAATTAATGTAAAGAAAATTCCTAATATAACTGGCGTTTTGTGTTTAAGACTTTATTTGAAAGGACCACAAGTCTATTAAATCATGACCTCCATTGGTCACTGGCTCATCTGCGCACTGCTGTGACAAGGGGACTCCACCCAAGACAAGACTACTGCAACATTTGCCTACAACAGTACAAAAGGTGGCAGGACCCAACTGAGCAGATCCTTCTGTTTAGGTAATACAATCTGCGCTCGATAAATTACATTCATCCATCCATCCATCCATCCATTTTATTGACCGCTTATTCCTCACAAGGGTCGCGGGGGGTGCTGGTGCCTATCTCAGCTGGCTCTGGGCAGCAGGCGGGGGACACCCTGAACTGGTTGCCAGCCATATCATAAAAGATGAAAATATCTCACTGTACACAAGGTCCTCAGCTAATCGGTGTCTTCCGCTCCTACAATTAATCGGAAGCACATAGCCTATCACAAAGCTACACTAACACAGTAGTACCATGCCTACCGCCCATTGATGGCATGCCGGTGACCTCCGTGAGGATAAGCGGTTCAGAAAATGAATGGATGGATGGATGGATGGATGGATGGATGGATGGATGGATGGATGGATGTACTTTTTTTTTTTTTTTTTTTTTTTTCCCTGCACCAAGCAATCAATTCTCAGAATGTGTCATATCCAGCAATGGAGTCAGCCTCGCTACTCTCGCTGTATAATCTGATGCTTTCGCGAACCAATCAACTAACAATTTGCAATTCTGTGCTCAATAGTAATGCATCTATCTGTCTTATTAGCTGTGGTCACATGTACCACGTTCAGTGCCTACAGCAGCAAACCATGGACTGTGGATTGGGATGCGCTTCAGAGCAGCAGCAACAGCAGCAGTGGAGTTGCTACAAGTGTTCCACGATTCACAGAGGAAAAGGTGGCCAGTATGCCGTACCAAAGAGAAGTCGCAGCGCATCCCTTGCACAGGTTTGTGCATTTATTCTCTCTCTCCCTCTCTCTATCTCTCTCTCTCACCCTTATTCTCTCTCTCTCTTACTCTGTCCCTCCTTCTCTCTCTCACTCTCTCGCTTATTCTCTCTCTTCCTCTCTCCCCCTCTCGCTCTCTCTGTCTCCCTCTCTGTCTCTCTCTCTTTTGGTCTCCCCCTCTCCCTATCTCTCTCTGCCCCACCTTGCTCTCTCTCTCTCTCTGTCTCTGTCTCTCTCTCTCTCCCCCCCCCCCTCTCCCCCCCTCTCTCTCTGTCTCTCCCCCCTCTCTCTCTGTCTCCCTCTCTGTCTCTCTCCCTCTTTCTGTCTCTGTCTAACCCTTGGTCCACAAAGAGATGGCCGATCCGCTAATTGTGGACCGAGGTACTAAGGATTTTGAGAAAGATTGCCTTTGCAAGGGAACCATGATGTTTCTCTATTTGAACAAATTGTTTTGAGAAATGCACTTTTTTAGATTATTATGATTACTATTATTATTAATTTATTTATTTTTTGATAATTTCATTTCTTATCTGAGAAATGTACCAAAATGACTAAGAAAAACTGCATTATTCTGCAGTTGAATCATGTTTGTGGGGACCTACATACACGAAAACACACCAAATGTTGCACAATCATTGAGCCTGAATGACCACCACAAAACAGTGTCACCATCGGCAGGACCAGAAAAATGTTTTGTGTTCACCAGTCCTTTAAGAACCAAGCCCAAGCCTGTATGATGAAAGTTTGGTGAGTTACGCTAATATATTACTCTCAACATTCTTTTCTGTCTCAGACTCGACTTTCATCTGTACATCATGATGACGCACGGAGAAAGAAGGTAAGGATCATTCAACTCAACTCAACTTTATTCATTTAAGTGCTTTAAGAACAGACATTGCTGTATAGAGTGTTGTACATGAATATGAATATTAGTTTTGCAGTAAACAAGAATAAAGAAAACATTTTGAAGTGCGATGTTTTTTTTTTTCTCAAGACAAAAAGAATAGCTTGTAATGTGTTTTTTAACATGATCAAACCAAATTCCTATGTGAAGAAATCAAGTCAAATATATTTATATAGTCCTTAATCAGTGTGGATGAGTGGCTAGCACGTCCGCCTCCCAGTTCTGTGGACTCGGGTTCGAGTCCAAGCTCCGGCCTCCCTAGGTGGAGTTTGCATGTTCTCCCTGTGCCCGCGTGGGTCTTCTCCGGGTACTCCGGTCTCCTCCCACGTTCCAAAGACGTGCATGGCAGGTTAATTGGGCACTCCGAATTCTCCCTAGGTGTGCTTGTGAGTGTGGATGGTCAAGAAAATGGATGGACTGTCGGTCGGTCGGTCCTTCATCACTAAAGAGTCTCAAAGGGTTTCACACACCCACAGTTGGCAAATATTAACAACATCCCCTTATCTTAAAGGGATACTTGACTCATTAAGCCATTTTCAACAGTAAAAAGTGAACATTTTGTCCAGAATTAATTATTATTAGATTAGATTAATTAGAATTATTTTTCATGTACAATTAATACCTTTAAAAACAAATTTTTCCCACTTGCTGTCGACTGAACATGACATCACCTGTGCTGAGGAAATAGGTAACAACTAGGGATGAGCCGGTGTTCTGACAAACCAGCATACCCGTCGAAGTAGCATACCTCACACATCTGCGCACGCGCTACGCATGCGCAGTAGGCAATTACATCATCACGCTGTCGAACTCGTCGGAGCAGCATACCTCGGCTGACAAGTAAGTAAAAGTATGCAATAACTGATTATTTAGAACTGCATTTTACTTCGTTTTGTAATTATTTTATATAGTGAAAGTATTTTATTCAGAGAGTAAGTTTTGTTCTGCAGTTAGCGTCGTGGATCACGTTATTATTATGGCACAGTGACAGTTAGATGCTTGTACTACACTTATTCAAAAACAATTTTGGGGCTTCACTAATGTGTGTTTTTTCTTATTATTTTAAGGTGCAATGTGAATTCTGTCTGCAGTGGACACATGCTGAATGTGTAGAATAAAGTTTTTAAGTGTAAAAAAAAATGCAACTTAAATTGCTGACTTGCTACAGCCATCGTAGTTTGGAATCTTTTGAGACGTAGGTTGTGTAGTTTTTGTCACTTGATGTTTTTGTACTTTTAGCAAACTGGCAACGTGTATTGTAGTTTGTCCATAAAATATGTTTCATAGTCCTCCTGCATCGGTTTTAATTTTGAATTCAACAATAAAGCTCATTTTTTTCGAGTCTTCTCGAATGTTTCTTTCAAAATTAAGCAATGGTGTTCCAACTGGCAAATTCTCTCACAGCCTGCAAAATCTGTTCAATTAAATCTAGACAATTTTCTGTCATGAAGACAACTATCATACATAATGGGTATCGCTGGAGCCAATGTTTTGTTGTTTGATTATAATGTTGCCTTTTACACTAATTAGAAATGACAATTGTGTCACCTAGTGGCCAGTTCGTGTGTAAGTCATTATAATGTGCATTCAGCCTCAGTTTGGTGAGGAAACTGTCATCCGCGCCTGCATATGGTTTTTGTTTGATTTATTGACAACAGTTTGTTTTGATAAATAAAAATGTTTTCGTATGACAACCCTGTGCACATAAGCCTACACCTGAACGCAGCAGTCAGCAAAATGAACACGACGGAATGAGACGCAAAGACTTAAATCATCTAAAAATACAGAAATTCATGCAAATCGTTTGTGGGAGCGCGTTGGCATATTGTCCTCTGAAGTTTTAATGTGGCTCTATAGTTGGCCTTATTTTTTCTTGACTAGTAAACTAAGGCAACAATGTGCTGTGGGTGCCCATTTCAGCCATCAAAACAGCATACCGATGTTACAATCAGCCGTCAGAACAGCATGCTCGTGTTAAAACTAACTACATATGATTCTTTGGTAGCTCTAGTGTTTTTAATATGCATCTGTGTTTAGCCTAATTGCAGTGTATTATTATCATTTACGGGATCGTCGTAACGTAGGAATGCTATTCTGACTACGTATGCTAGCGCGATAGAGGCAGCTGTCAGATCAGCATACGGGTATGCTGATCCGACGAGGTATGCTGATCCGACACCGGATCTGTACAACACGAGTATCTAGTTTGGATACAAACATAACCCTGATATAACTCCTTATTATCCGTATTCGACCGTCCAGCCCTAATGCATCTTTTTCTCTATTTTCTCCGCGAGATGATGGCCAGTAGTCACACACAGCCCCCGCTCCGCCCATTTCCCCCTCCCCCACAACACGACGCAAAGTTTTGTCTCTCCTTAATTTTCTTCCGCTCACTCGTATTTCAGTTCATATATTTGTCAAAGTTCCTTGGTGAATTTGTTTTGTAACGTAAACAGACATACGTAGGCTGGAGCTAATTAATAAACACACATGCGCTCTCTCTCCCCCCCCCCCCCCCCCCTCTCACTCACACACCATGCACGCACATACTTGAGCTAAACCAGGGTTGTCTGTCGAAATGATACATCCAAAGCCATGTGTAAGCTGTAAACGTTTCCTTTATTATTGTGATCAAAAACACTGAATCTCAATTCTCAAACTGTTCACTAAAGTTTATATTAAAAAAAAAACTTGTTGATAAAAAGTCCTTTTGTGATCAAAAGCGCTGATTTGAATCTCAATTAGGCTGTTTTGGTAATAGTTTTCAAAAAAAAATTATAGCAACTTTTGCTCAATCCATATCAGTTTCACACTTTATTTGACTATTTAAGTGTGAAATTGAAAAAAAATAAATAATTAAATATCAATAAATAAAAGGCTCTGCTGTCATATTTATTTAATGTGTTGTTACAATTTATTAGTTTAGTAAGGCTAACAATAAGCTTGTGTTGCTCAGATATTAAAAGATCTCTGTGATTTTGTCACATGGGAAAAAAAAAGAAAAGTAGTGCGCTTTTACAAAAAACTTACCTCCTTTCAGTCAGAGCACTGTCTTCGTAAAAGCAGAATTCTGATTCCACTTCAATGGAAAGTTAAATGTTGTCATGATCTGGGTCGCATGCGCCAGAGTTCATGACCTGTAATGTGTCTGTTAGGTACTGATGTAACAAGTGCCTGTTTACAAAACGTGATGTTCGTGATGTCAACCATTAATCCTTTTGGTGATGTTTGGACCTATGTGATGTCGTTCTTTAGTCCTTTATGATTCACTGTCTGTAGGTGCAGTCTGAGTATTGTGTGTGGTTTGCCGGATTATTGTCTAACTGTCCTGTGTACGTCTCTGAGTTTCTGCCTCTCGATGTGAATGAATGGAGAAAATCTTATTTGTGTCTGCATTTGGGATCCAAACCTTTCAGTACACAACAAATGTATCTAAATGAGGTGTCCATAATATTATCAACACCTCATATGGTGCTACTGCTAACCACAAAGTACTACAACCTCACTAAATAATAAACACATAAGCAAGACCTCGCTGAGAGTGTAAAATCAAAACTTATTTGTTGGAATGTCAGAATTTTAGGACAGAACTTTAAGGTTGTAGATGAAGTGTTGTTGCAAACCTTTGTTACACATTATATTGATTGATGCAATTGGTCATATGTGATTGTGCATTTCTAATTTTTTAATGAAAGTTGGATTTTTTTTTTGTGTTTATTTGTTTCGTATTGTAATCCAGGTTTTTGAGGAGGTCATGCTGGACTTTCAACAAGAACAGTCCTGGGATCAGCTATGCTGTTTATACAAGGGACCAACGAGGGTAAGCCATTCCCAATCACTGATATGCTCGGAAAGCAACAAATTGCTTTTACCCACATGCAGATGTGGTGCTTGGCTCTGTTGTCTTTCCTAATTGTGATGCCTCCCTCTCTCATTCAACCCGCAGTTGTCCGTCTTGACAGAGCTCTCGCACTGCCACAGCAATGAGAGAGCCGGGATTCAAATTCAAACTCATCCAGCACAAGAGGGGTTTAGTCTTAAACTATCTCCTCCACCTCTGTTAGAAGAATAGCACTGTGTAGTTAGCGCTCTTCGTATTTCTCATTTTGTCTGTATACAAGTTGGATGGAGTGATTGGATTGCTTCAACATTTTAATATTTTCAGTGATGCTTGGATTACTAGACTGCATTGTATTGTTGAACAGGGTGTTTCATCTCAATGTTACTTAATAACATATCAATAGCTGTTGAAGATATGAAAAACCTTGATGGTGACATAATGGTCTGTAAAAACCACCCCAGCAAAAAAATAAAAAATAAAATAAAAATACCTTTGCCAGTTACTGAGATATGAGATCTTGTAACGTGACCTATTGAGATGAAACACCCAGTATATATCAGGAGTTGTCGTGACACCGTCCATGTAGTCCATTACGACGCCAGCCAATCGCAGAATTAGTGATTACTAGACCCATATATTAAAAAAAAAAAAAAAAAAAAAACGTACGTTTATGTGATATGACATTTTTTTGCCTATCTTTTGATTGTACTATGGATGTTTTGTTTAGCACCTTGAGTTGCATTTTAATGCATGAAAGGTGCTATATAAATAAAGATTGATTGATTGATTGATTGATTGAAATTAATCATGAGTTTTAGATGCATTGTGGAGTTTACTACATCATTCATGCTCCAATGCAGAGATGAGTGCATAAAGCCCTGACTTTTTAACTGCAACTTCTCCTATCAACTTGCCCCTTGCCCCCATGGTCATGCTGTCATGTCTGGGTCATGCCAGTTTGAGGTCATGACCTGTTAAGTTTGGGTTGATGACCATGAGGTCAAGTGTCTGTTATGTACTGATGTAACAGCATTTAGGTTGAACTGGTTTTAGGCTATGTGATGTCAGGAGCTTTGTGATGTCAATCTTTAATCCTTTGCTTAGTCACAACCAATCAGATCAATTCACTGACTGTAGTAGCAATCTGAGAAGTGTGTGTGTTGGTCGGATTAATTAGTTATGTTACCACTGTCCTCTGTGGAACTCTGTTTCTCGTCTAGTCAAATTTGTTCCACGCCTCTCGATGTGAATAAATAGTTACAATCTTGTGTCTGCGCTTTGGGATCCAACCTCCAGCTCATGACACATGTAGTGTTGTGTTAGCATACAACAATTAGGATGGCAACTGAAAAATACAAATAAAAACAAGAGGCTAGCTTCGAGCACAGCCCAAACTTCAGCTCAGACTGCAAGAAAACTGAAAGAAAAAAAAAGAAAAAAAAAAAAAAAAAAAACTTTATTTGAGCGCACATACTCACACGTGCAACATGCACAAGCTTGCTGCAGTTCCACTTTAGGCCAGAGGTGGCTCGGGTTGGGTACAGAAAGTCGGTACTAATACAGCACCGGATCTGACTTAAGCGCTAGTAACCAGACCGAATGAAAAAGAACATTTCGGTGCCCGACTTTTATTGTTGTAATGCCCCCCTTTGCTTGTGTGACCTTCTTTTCCACGTTGAGAGGAGCCAGCTGAGGTTGCTCGGGATGCTGGTTCGGTTGCCTCCTGGACTCCTCCCTGGAAGTGGTGTTCCGTGCATGTCCTACCAGGAGGAGGCCCTGGGGATGACCAAGAACACCGCTGGAGAAACTTTTGCTGTTTCTCAATTTTCATTCTTGTATGTCCTTGTGATCCTGTGAAACGTCACCAGTCACAGCCCAAATGTTCAAATTGAAAGTATGAATAAAACAAGAACACACCAGATGATGTTTTCTTATGTCGTGTTGTACATTGTTGGGAAAATTGTACTTGAATTCACAAGACTGTACTCTGTGTTCTTCATAATAACAAACGGCCTATGTCTCTCAGCTGGCCTGTGAACATCTTTGGATCCCCCGGAGGAGCTGGACAAAGTGGTTGGGGAGAGGAGAAGTCTGGGTTTCCCTGCTAAAGTTATTGCCCCTTAACCTGGCAATAGCCAGATTGATATTGCGCTTCACTCAAGGGAGTTCTCCGGAATAATCCATCTAGGACTGCGGCACTGTAATTTGTTCGGGAAGGCGGGACATTCTTCGAGCTGATTAGACGATGCGCCATTGTTCACGTTTGTTTTGACCAATCACCGTCACGGATGAAAATGTCATCTTCGTTCTCGTTGAAGGGGTGGGGTGGGGGAAGAAGACAATTGTACCAGCTAGTAATGCATGAAGTGTCTCTCGTTGTTCAACATTCAACAAGGAAACGGTGAGTAATTCTGCAAGAACAGAATTAATTGCATCTATTCGTCCATGTTCGGTTTATTTGTTTGCCCTGGCTTCCTGGTTTCGTCACAGCTGCATGTCCCGCCCCCAAACACAATGTTGCTTTGTGATTGGTCCTTTGGATCGGTGGAAATCAACGGGCAAGATGTACTCTCTGGAGTTCGTGAACTCACAAATACCGCGAGAATTCGTGTTGGGAGAGAAAGGTTAGTTGATGGATGGATGAAATCGTTTTAAAGTCAAAGTTCTGCTTGACATGTTTGTTTTTCAAAAAGCTATTTTCTACATTTTTTGTCAGGATTGGAAGTTTGACAAAACTTGGCTATAATCTAATGAAAACTAAAACGGAAAAACGATAGAACGTAACAAAATAAATATTAGACTTTCTTGTTTCAGCAGAAAAATAGTGTATTTTTTTGTTTATAGAGCCATAGAACTCAATATTCTGTGAGTCTTGCAAGATCATGGAAAAACCAGTAAAACAGCTGGTATTGAAGGGGTAACTCCAATGAAAATGGCTGGCATTCAATGAGTTAAGAATACAACTGCACGTATGGGGTCAATTTTGGTGCCTGCGAACACCATGATGTTGAACCCTGGTTTTGTGTTGTCATTCTTTCACAAGGTGTGTGCTGACTTAGCCTTGCTCTCGCAAAATGAATTGTCGCGGTATTTGTGAGTTCACAAATTCCGGAAAATACATCTTGTACTGCTGCCGTTGATTTCCACCCATCTGAACCACCAGTGTTTGGGGCGGGCCGTACAACTGTGACAAAACCAGGAAGCCAGCGCTGACGCCAGGTCTAACAAACAAACCTAACATGGACGGATGGACGCTACAATTAATTAGCGAGAGGAGCTTCATGCAGTTCTGTTATGTTCGTGCTTTCCCCGCCGCCTTTGACAAGAATGAAGACTACATTTTCATTATTATTATTAGATGTAAGATATTTGCAAGCATCAAGAGCAGCT
Source organism: Festucalex cinctus (assembly GCF_051991245.1). Taxonomy (NCBI): domain Eukaryota; kingdom Metazoa; phylum Chordata; class Actinopteri; order Syngnathiformes; family Syngnathidae; genus Festucalex; species Festucalex cinctus. Next base: position 25,151,239 of record NC_135424.1, read on the forward strand.
CATTCAACGCGATGCTGTTTCTAATTTTGGATTGGGTGCAATAACCAGAGGAGCTGTTGTGCTTCGTGTGCCCCGTCCCCACCACAGCATGACGACAGCAGCGTGGCTAAACAGAATACGCATGATTATGAATGAATTTAGCACAATGTTAACTACCGGGCAATATATCCTCCACACGATTCTTGGCTATGGTGTATTATTATTATTATTATTATTATTAATTCAATCTCTGGTGTAATAACCTTATTTATTGATTGATTGAATTATTTTTTATTTTATTATCTGTTCTTATTGCTGCTGGACATGTAAATTTCCCAGAGGGAGCAATCCCAAAGGGATCAATAAAGTCAAGTCTAAGTCTAAGTCTCGGTCCGCTTCCAAACACACTCGGTGCGCTTCGCGGTTGTTGGTGGAAAAACGCGCAAACTGAATTTTACCAAAGTAAACTGAAAAGTTCTCCAAAGGTTCTAGCGGTGGTAAAGCCCTTAATCTGGCTATTGCCAGAGTGCTGACTCCCATATACCGAGTTTGAATGTCATTATTCTGTACATCTGCATATGAAAAAAAATATGTGATCAAATTAGGGGTGCACAGATCCATCAGCCGGCCGATTAATCGGCCCCGATTTCCTTCATGTTCGGTGATCGGTGATTGGCCGATCCCTTAAAAATGAACCAATCTTTTCTACGAATCTCATCTCCCTTCTCAAGGTCTGAAAAAGTCAGCCACTGTCCTCTTCTGCTGAGATGACTTATCCATCCATCTTCTTGACCGCTTATTCCTCACAAGGGTCGCGGGGGATGCTGGCGCCTATCCCAGCTGGCTCTGGGCAGTAGGCGGGGGACACCCTGGACTGGTTGCCAGCCAATCGCAGGGCACACAGAGACGAACAACCATCGAGATGACTTATAGGATTTTCATTTTTATTTAAGAGAACAAATTCATGTGCAGTTAAAACAACCCATTTTTACTATTTTACCGATATTGTTCAATGTTTTCCAATAAAATAAGATTGGAACACTGAAGGTATACGCTGCTTGTTATGAAAAAAAAAAATCGGCTGAAATCGGGAACGGCAGGTCAGACTTTTAAAAGATTGGGGATCGGTGATCGGCCGGAAAATTGTGATCGGTGCACCTCTAGATCAAATGTTGGGGGTGGCTACAAAGGCTTTAGTTTCATGAGGAATGTGACCCAACACAGGCAAAAGTCTGACAAAACTGGTGAGATTTTATTATATTAAAATAATAGTAACAGAGCTTGTGTCATAGCATAGAAACAAGAACAGGAAATCGGTGATTGAGATGAGTGAAATTTGACTCATATTGTTGGTAAAGCTGAATGCTCGGTCCCTATTGAGGACACCGATCTCTGCTGGAGACACTTCGGTGACAGGAGAGGTTTGTCAATAAGTAGAGTTATTTTTCCAGTATTGATCATCCATTATAGACTGGAGAGATGCGATGACTTTATTTATTCAAGCTCCACAAGCAAATCTCCTTCACCAACCGTTTCGCCTGGCTTACAGTGGAGACGCTTTACCTGACGAGACAACCCATGGACAACATTAACGGTAAAAAGACTCCATTTGGACATTTATTTCATCCATTGGTGATTTAGCTATCATTGTAATAGTTACACTGACCTTTGCTTGTTTAACAGCAGTCATACTGTTCTGCATTTTCATGGCTTCTATCACACAGATTTCTTGGCCTTCTGCAACCTATGTGTCAACAGTAACAGAACATACGAAAATTATACGAGAACTGCATTGATACATTTATGAGCAGTGTTTCAAACTACCCAAATGATTACTACTTAGCATCGGGGAATAAGACAACCATTAATGCCGAGAACACATTACCTCACTTTCTACCTTTAAAGCCGGGAAAGCGAGATGTCATTTTGTGTTGTTTTGACCAATTGTTGGTCTCTTAGCCAATGAAATGCATCAGAATATTGGTTTGGTTTATTCATTTTTTCCTTTCGGACACATTACAGCTTACATCGATCACATCACATCAATTGCAACATTGACATCCGAAAGAAAGGATGACGGGTAGAAGCCGATGGCTTATTCGAGACCCGTCCCCATCGATCCATTACTAAAACACATCAGTCATATACATTGTTCAGAATAGACATTAATTCATATCGTTATCCATCCATCCCAGACACTGCTCGCTTAGTTCATCTTGAATGTCTGTGTGTAGATTGCGGCTAGTCCCAGTCATTTGGAACTGGTGAGTCGGTCCCCAGACGCCGCCAGCAGGCCCACCCCCCCAGGCGAGCAGCCAAGGCAAGCGCAATACTTCTCTTTCACCAGTTGCCTCTTCGCTCACCTCGGATCAGCTTTCACACGTTGTGGCTTCCAGAAGAAGAGATCGGCTTGCATTCGGCCCATTGCTTTCAAGTAATTTTGCCTCGATTCTGGTCAGCTCAGCACCACTGCTACTACTTGTAGTTGTTGATGAGCGCTACCAAGACCAGCTCACCCAGCAGATCAGCCCACGCCAGCCGCATTCCAGGAACCAGACCACCAACCCCCATTTTGCGTATTAACAGCAGATTCATTGTCGCCACAATACAGCTTTATCATGTAGCCTTGACTGTTACAACAAATGTCCAAACGGAATTCAAGACCGACAATATTTAGATTCAAACGGGAACAGCAAAACACGTTATCAATGCAGGTGTATAAACAAGAGTTAGCCTTAGCAATGTCAGCAAGTAATCATATACAAGTCCATTTTGGGTAATTAGTGATGTTGTGAGTTACTGTTGTTGTCTCTCAAGCGCCGCCAATTGTTCTGCTCTTTTCACGATTCATGTTTTTTGTTGACCAGAGTTTAGTTTGAATAAAAATTCGTCAGTCTTTTCTATAAGTCCATTCTTTCTCATTTGTCGTGCCTTTTTGGCAATGTCAGCATTTCGTTTGGTGAGATTTTCGTTGATGTAGACATGTTTCCCACGAAGCTTGTGACGGTCTCTCAGAAGAGAAATCTTTTTCTTTCTGTCAACAAACCTGATCAGAACTGCCGGTGGAAATATACATGAGTGGGTGATTTGAGTGGTCCTTGTAGCATGTCTTGGAATTTTATTCGAGATTCATGGCTAATGCAAATTCGTGGGAGTTATTAAATAAATGGCGCCGTGGGAGGACTTTGAATCAGTGTAACAGTGACATGTTAAGAAAAATGTTTGTAGACAATGTAGATGTTGAAAATTTCGACGACGTAACGGAATGGACAACGAATAATTACCACTCGATTCCCCGAGGTTATTACAACTGCGCTCCAGTTTTGAAGGTAAATATACCCACAGATGTGACAGTTGTTTGTTGATTTATTTTAATATATTGAAGGTTTATAATAATAAACTTGGGTTTATATGATGATCTTCTTTGATCACCTTCTTCTGGTTTGGAATCTCATTTTGCAGCTGTTGTACTTCATTCAGAATTTCCTGATTTTCCTTTCGGAATTTGTGAAACGAAGCAGCCTTTAGCTCATCTGCTCTTTTCCCACTAGGCATGTAGTAAAAAAAAACACACAATGGCGTTGCTATTATAATGGGCACCGTAGGGAGTGAGCGTGAACTCGCAGAGCGATAAAAGTTGTGTCCTTCCTCTATCCGAGTCAGGAAGCGAATGTAAAGAGCCGCTTGCCTTGGCCATAGCTGCAGTATATAATCTTACATAACATATACATACAGTGCACGTTTTACCTTATCACCGGGCTTAACAGTGACTGCAACCACTGTACCAGGCATTGGTGAACGCAGGATGCTGCTGGTGTCTTCAGGAACTTTTTCAGGCATGTAAGAGTTTAATTTTGCTGCCAACTTGGACAAAATGCGAATCTTAAACTGCAAAAAAATAAAAAAAGACAAAGGCAAAAATACTTTTTGAACGATCCATTCACAGCAACCATTTTGTTAGACAGTATCTTCAAGAGTTAATATTACAATGGTATAAAACAATAATGTGTTCCGGGCTTGTCCCACCGGTGGGAGGCCCCGAGGACGACCCAGGACACGCTGGAGAGATTATGTCTCTCGGCTGGCCTGGGAACGCCTTGGGATCCCTCCGGTGGTGCTGTTTGAAGTGGCTGGGGAAAGGGAAGTCTGGGTTTCCCTCCTAAAGCTGCTGCCCCCGCGACCCGACCTCGGATAAGCGGTATAAAATGGATGGATAAACAATAACTTAGCATAATCAGTGTATAGCTCGTATAGAAGCATAATATGTAATGTCCACTGAAAACATACATTCAGCTTAATCCAAATATTTACATTTGTAGAAATATGCACATGGATCGTTCTCATCACACAATTAAAATGAAAAATTGAAAACTATACTGTATGTATCTTAGAATTACCTTCATGGCTAATGACAGATGGCAATCAAAGCAGACACTTCGAGGGGTATAACTGAGTATCAGGCTAATCCTCAAATCATAACAATGTATTCCCGGCATGTGCTCCCACATAAACAAATCAATTTAATGTTTAAGATTAACACCAAAAGTTTATGATTCCCAAGACCGAGTAAAGTCCCGTCTTATTTTTATTTATTTTATTTTATTGTATTTTTTCAGTGACTAACAGCTGCTATCTCAACGAGATAAGTACTCATCTGGGATGTATGAGTCTGCGTATAGAATAGGACTGGACAATTATGTCTAAAATAATAATTATTTTGTGTAACGAATAACGGCCGGTGGTAACTTTTTCAACCTCCTCACAGATGAAGGAGTTTAATTTCTGTCCTGGACATGACACGGTGGGGCATTGGGGGGCACCAACAGTGTGTGCACTACCAACCCCCGACACCCCCCCCCCCCCCCCCCACAAGAAAAAATTAAAAGCCTTTTCAGAAACCTTATATTGCAACAGAACAATGAATTATATAATTATCTAATGTTATGTGTTTGCCATTTTTCTAATGTTGACTCCATGAAGTGTCATGAGAATGTTCCATTTGAGTGGCAGATTCTCCACTTAACTTTCATCTGCGTGCACGTTTTGACAGTTGTAAGATAGGTAACAGTTCTTTTAATGTGTTCAACTGTACGACATGGGATCCAAATTTTATCTGATTACTCTTTACCAAATTCCTCTCCAAGGCTAGTAAATTTCCGCCCTGGTCTCTGCGTAATCCGAGAAGTGGACCCCTGCTGAGGAGGTGACCGAGCCCACGACAAAAGGCAGGCTTCCTGCTTGTCTCATCCTCTTTCACTTGGCTCCTTCACACTGCTGGTTCCTCTCACCTGGTACTTAACAGTGACTGCAACCACTGTACCAGGCATCTGGCACGGCTGCTAGCAAAAGGGCTAGCACATGGCTAACGTGACCACCAGCACATGGCTCGCGTGACCATTACACGCAACGAACTCACGGAAGCCATCGCTCTGCGACAGGTGCAGCAAAATACGCTGTTTTTGTCCCTGCACAGGCTAAAACAGATGGTACGCTAAGGCCTCAACCAAAAGGGTCTCTTCCCAGCCAGCAGGTCGACCCTTGAGGCTCAGCTGCCCAGTCGGAAGAACTCTCTCATTATCTTCTTCTTCAAGAATGGGCTTGGCCGAACCTCCGATCCAAGGAAAGCTCGGCGCTTCTCGGGTCAACACTGAGACCATCTCTAAGTGCAACTTGGCAAACATTAACCAGATTATACAAATTGGTGCATCAATTGAGTTAAACAATTAGGTTAAATGTGGGTCCCACGTTGGTGTGACTAGGTAATCCACCACCTGTTAAAAAGAACCCCAGCCGTCATGACAAGTTTGCTCTATATTATTTATTCACGATGTTTACCTTGCTTTCTTGATAGTAGTTTTACATTGCTCAGCAGAGAACCACCGCCATTCTACGTCACTGAATGTGCTGCGACGTAAATAACAATGGCGGCGTAAGTCTAAATAAAGTTTCTACATAATATATTAAAATGGAAATTATTTTTGAAAAATTAATCTCATAGTTATGTTGATAACAACCAAATAAATAATATAGAGCAAACTTGTCATGACAGTCGGGGTTCCTTTGAAGATGTCTTGGAAGTATGAATGTTTTGAGATGTCTCAAGATATTTTGAGATGTTTTGGAAATATGAAGATTATCTTACTTCATACGTCTGAAGATGTATTTATATACCTAAAGATGTCTTCATATGCCTGAAGATGTCTGAATGTGTCTTTTATGGCAGTGGTCCCCAACCACTGGGCCATTTTGGACCGGGCCGCGGCGGGCAGCACAGTTGAAAGAATAAAAAAACACTTACTGTATTTCCAGTTAATTGATTAGCCGAGGCTTTTAAAAGGTTTTATTTTGAAAAGTGATCGGATTCTCTCTGTTTACGACGGCCATGTGGACTGCAATTACCGCATGCGTTGTGTGTCCGGAAACCTGCACTCGCCAGACCACAAGATTACGGGGGTTCACACTGGAGAGCTGAGTTCACATGATAACCGTGTATATTGAGAGTCCTATTTGTAAACAATAGCCACGCTTGCCTGTTGTCACATCAATATGCTTTTTGGACATTATTTTTGGGACTTCTACCATTGCTCTTATACCATGGGTAAGTAGGTTTTGTGTTTAAATAGTCTTATTTTGTCATGTTTAATTTATTCTGAGCTCATTTTTTGGCTTAAATGTCCCACTCATGTCATGGTATGTAGTTAGCTAGCGTCCCTCCCCCCAAAAAACGAGTTTGCAAACTGCTTTATTTAGAAATATACTGGATTTACCTTGATGCGAGACGCCAAAAACAGAACGCTTGAGGAAACCTTCCGCATCGCCGCATCTGTTTCGCGGCATCCAGACAGCCGCCATACGGAAAACGCACCTCGTCCGAACTGACCGATATTTCATGGACTTCTGTGGTGCCTGTTATGTTGGCGCATTTAAGGAGGGCGCTGCTCCTATAGTTACAAAATACCCCAGTTTTTATGTTGCCCGTATTATTCATAAGCATTACCATAGTGACATCACCATATTAAAGCGTTGTTGTTACCCTTGTTATTGTGTTTGTGCTGCTAGTCCAGGTACATAAAAATACAGAGTGGATTTGCGTTTGTTGTTGTTGATGCCATTTATTTATCAGCCGCTGAAACATCCTTGTTATGGTGTTTGTGCTGACTCCCCCCACCCCCGCTGGGTTGCCGGTCCGCGAAAGTTGTGGACTTGTATGAACCGGTCCGTGTTTGGGGACCACTGTTTTATGCTACACTACTTTACTGTTCCATTTTATATTTAACATTTTATTACTTTTGCCAGTTAATGTCTTTGGGGGGCGGTCCCGTCGCCATGGGCGGGCCTTGGGGGTCCGTGCCAGCCCTGTCAGTTAGCCGTGCCCGCCCTAGCAAGATGACTCACCAACTATTCGTCCTATCAGTCACGTAAACTTGCGCCTTCTGGTTCAAGTAAAGCATGGCGTGCCAGCCAACCACATACCTCCTTTCAAGTTTGGCTTTGATTGACAACTAAGGCTAGCCAATTACAATCCGGATCACAAGGGCTGGGGTGGGGTGGGGGGGATGACGCACGCTCTGCAGACGTGCCTTAGCCAAATCTACTTCCGGGTAGATAGTGCGCATTTGCCGGCTGGCGCTGGCATAAAGACTGAGCAGTGAGCACGTCGTGCGGCTTTAATGGGAGCCACCAAACGCCAAACCTTGATCCAGGATGACACAGTTGACATCATTGGGAATCCTGAGTCCACTGGTTACGTTTACAAGTGAGTGGCAAACTTTTATTTTAATTAGTCAAGCCACACAGCACAGATGAATTGTAGCAATACACAGTATGCTGTTAACAGACCCAAGCAGTCACACATACACAACAACTAAGAGCATAAAATTATTTATCACTAAAGCAGTTGCAGCACAATGTGAGTTGAATTCTCTTTTTTATTGCCAAGTTTGTTCATGTTGATGACTGTCACTAAGTTCTAATTAAAAAAAACCCTGCACTTTACACATCCTTTTGGATTGATATTCTGCTTAGTTTGTTACTGAACCCATATGTTGTTTCTGTATATCATCGACATAACTCAACCTTATTTCTAAATCACTTTAAAACATAAATTGCTGCATACAAAGTGCTGTGCATGGAATAGAAATTTGTCTTTTAGTAGACACAAGTGAAATAAAATAACACAAAATAAAATTAATTAGAGTAAATATAAGTAGATAAGTATACACGCAAATAAAATTAATACTAAAAAAGAAATCTGTATAAGTATAGAAATAAAATAACACAAAATACAGAAGCCACCATAAAAAAAGTAAAATGATGTGAAGTCTCATGCTGAGTCAAAGATCAAAGAATAGAGATGTCTGGCAAAAATGATATCCATATCGTACAGCCCTATTCCAACATGCAAATGAAGGCAAGTGCTAGCCAATTCCAGATAGAAGGGGCTGGGTTGCAGTCATTCATTCGGACATAGTTGTTTATAGAAGTGAAGAGTGGATTTGTTTCAAATGAACTTTTGAGTTGAATAAATGCAAAATGAATTACACATTTTTTTTCAGTTTGTCTTTTAGAGTTCAGATTTCCGCTTTTAAGTGACAGAAAATATTTCTGAGCACTTTTGCAGTTGTCACAATGCCGCTGTTCAACCTGATGAACATTAGATTTAGGTTGATGAAGTGTGCCCCCCCAAAAAAAGGTAATGCCCCCCCCACAATTTCTTTCTGGTGACGGGTCTGTTGGGGGGCATCATATGTGCTGCTCTCTCATGATACCATGTCTCAAAAGCCATCTTAAGATCTGCATGTCTTAAGATGCCTTGAAGACATTAACCGTCTTCAAGACACAAAAATCTGTTTGGGCGGCATCCCATGTGCTGCTGTGTCAAGGAATGGTGTCTTCAAACATTTGTCTTAAGACATCTTGATGTACCAAAATGCCTTGAGATGTCTTATCTTGATTATTAAGACATCTTAAGATATCTCGATGGCTGAGTATGTCGCATCTCAGGCAATTAATGTGTGTATTTATCATTTATTCAATCTATTTTATTATGTATTCAATATATCTTGTTTTTATATTCTTAGGTTTATTTACATTTTTACAATTCCAGTCCATACATTTTGTGATTTAAATTACATCTTTATTTTCTTTCCAATGTTTCACATCCACTAGATAATTTCCAGCCAATCCTGTAGCATGTTCGTTAGGCGACTTCGATATGATCTGACAGCCCAATCACATCTGGTACCGATACCGGGTTTGCTACAAGCAATATGGTGCATTCAGGGTACTTTCACATCGTAGAGAAGTTGTAAACGCACCACCGCGCTGTACTGCTCTGTTTTTATCGTTTTTCTTCGATTACTACATTTTACAGATCAGGAGAAGCCAAAATCGAAGCCACGATAAAAAGCCCCAGTAGGCTATAGAATGTCACATCACAAACAAATTCATACAAATAACCTTACCGATGTGCCCAGATACTGTAGAACTATGTGTCCTGAAGCATCTCGGGATAGACACTAGACCAAAATATGACATTATTGTGAACACAGATGTAATGAGAATCATTTAAAACAAAAGTGCACAAATAGCATGTTTTGTTCATTACCTGTAACAGTCTGTGCTTACTATTGATAGTGAGCGGTAGCAGTGGGGAAGCCAAGTTCCACTGTCCATGGACATCCACCCGTTCTCCATCCACGTGTACCTATGGAGAGAAAATTCACTCTGAAGTTACACAAGCGCTCCAATGGTGCTTACAAGCGCATTCTGTAAATACACAAAATTCCTCAAGTTGTATATCATTAATTGTTAATGTATATCATTGGGCTTAGTAGTAGCATAGTCGTCTCCCATCTGTGAGGTTGTGGGTTCAATCCTCACCACTGGTGACCATGTCGAAGTGTCCTTGAGCAAGACACTGATTTGCTCCCAGTAGACCTGGCAGCGCCTTGCATGGCTGCAGCCGACCACTGGTGTGTGACTAATGGCGCACGTGTGTATGGGTGGATGCGGAGGCTTAAATTGTAAAGCACTTTGGGCATTATATGGTGTAGTTTAAATGCGCTATATAAAAAGCAGTCCATCATCTTCGATAATTGGTGAGCATTCATGTTTTGAAAAAGTAGTGCATCTGGAGAGTATTCTATTCATAGTGCTTCACTTCCTATCTTGTTCCTTTGTCAAAAATTGAGTAATTAGACCCGCACCCTTGAAATTCAAACCGGTTGTATGTAAACCGGAGTACCGTTCGTACCGAGGTAGCATATCTGGTGTCTTTTGTGTTGTAAACCCCGGAACCATGACCAAGCTCACCCATACAGTGAAGCGTGGTAGTGGCAGCATCATCATAGTTCCGATCCAATTTTCTCTCAACTTCAAGATGGTTTGCGTTTCTCCCTTACACGGCTTTCTGGTCTTCATGGTTGCTTAATAGCAAATGCAGTTTTCAGAGGTGAAACCCAACGCCAAAAACAAGAACTATCTAATGTTTAATTAAGCAATCTATGTAAAAGGCAACACCAGAGCCACTAGAAAACACCCAACAGTCACACTTTGCTCACTTGAGAAGTGGATGGCTTCAAACAAAAGATGTACTGTCCTGAGTTGTTTAACAAATCTAAATGTAAATGGAAAAATGCCATGGAATAAAAACTCGCAGAATTACCTAGTTACGAGTGGCGGCGTGAGAGAGAGGCTAACAACAGAAGTTTGATACACTGCCGAACTTCATTTATATACATGTAAGGCTGTGTTGTCCAAACTACGGCCTGGGGGCCATTTGTTGCCCACCGTCTATTCTTCAGTGGCCCGCGACATATGCTAAAAATGGCATTTGACTCAGTTCAAATAAAATAAACAAAACAAAAATGTTTGGAGATGGTCAAAGTAAGAAGGGAGGGTGTCGAAAAACAGGTGCCATTAAAGGTTATTTTAGTAAACTAATGAAAAAACTAAAACTAAAATTCAAAAAACAATATTGTTACCGAAATAAAATAAAAATGCTTTTTAAAAAACGAAAACTAACTGAAACTATATTTTATGTGTACAAAACTAACTAAAACTAACTATAATTATAGCAAACGTCCTTCGTTTTAGTCTTTGGTAATTAATTTAATGCATGAGCCTTTGGGGATGATTTGAAATGTGATTTTTAGTAGATTTATTTTGATATAAACCGGAATAATGACGTTTGAAGTATGTCAATACTGAAACTAACAAACTAAACTAAAACTAAGCATTTTTTTAACCCCACTGCCATATTACAAAGAAATTGGTTTATACATTATGTGGCCCTTGCGTCCTTCTGATTTTCTGTATGTGGCCCTCAAATAAAAAAGTAAAATAAAAGTAGTACAGTCAAACCTCGGTTTTCGAACGCTTCTGTTCTCAACCAAATCGGTTTTCAACCAGAAAATTCGAGAATTTTATGTCTCAGAACTCGTCCAAAAATTCGTCTCTCAACCAAACTGAAAAAAGCCGAGCGTACCTGAACGTGACTCACTCGGGAGAAAAAGCCGAGCGTACCTGAACGCGACTCACTCGGGAGAAAAAGCCGAGCGTACCTGAACGCGACTCACTCGGGAGAAAAAGCCGAGCGTACCTAAACGCGACTCACTCGGGAGCCGAGCTAACTCGAATGCCCAGGATGCTTCCTCTGTAGCATATTCGTGTTCAGTTCGTTTGGAGCAGACCTGTTCATTGTTATTTACGCAAATCTTTTTTTTAGTTTTGCTTCGTGTATTAGCCCCTAATCATGGGTCCAAAGAAAGCAAGTGCAAGTGGTAAAGCTGGTGAAGAAAAGAGAGAAGTAGTGCGCAGAACTATTGAATTTAAAAAATAAATGTTTGCATTTTGCTTTGTTTTTTTCATCATTTTAGATAGGATATCTAAATAAAACTGTATATTTCTACCCTTCTCTATTTATGGTATACAGTACAGTTTATGGTGCAAAATAGTAAAAAAAAAAAAAAAAAAAATTGGAAAAAGTTTTTTTTTTAGGACTATTATGTATATATTATTCCATATTTTCTCTTTTATTACATAGATTTAATTGTAAAAGCATTTTACTCAGTGTTGTGCTATCTGTTTGGAGCTGCTGCATGTTTATTCAACATCTGGAATGGACATCTGGAATGTGGGAATGAAGAACTTCACACCTGGACAATAGACAGCCTTCAAGGATTAGTGGTCGTAAAAGTTTTATGGTTGAAGGATGTCTCCTGTGTTTATTTTGTGATGCCACAACGCTGCTATTTCTCCGCCTCCTTTTGTGACTATTTGTTAGCGAACTCCATGAAAAGACAAAAAATGTGAATGTGTGTCAGAGTGGGCCAGAGGATTGTGACCAGCACACATCTCTCGCTCATTTCTCCTTGTACAAGTAAAGGCCTTGTTTTCTCATTTTAATGTCTGTCTCCTCATTTGTGCAGTTTAAAAATGTCATAGATGGTGTTTAAACCTGACAACCGAGGTTTGACTGTAAAAGTAAAGTAAAATAAAAAAAGTGGACAACTCTGATGTAAAAAAAAAAAAAAAAAAAAAAAAAAACTAAATTGGAGCAATAATGCAACAACTGACTCAGCTTTCCATCAGTTCACGTTCCACGAGATCATTTCATTATTATTGTACGTAATTTCAAACAAAATTGCAACACGCACAGGATACCTTAAATGTATCACAGATCACAGACAGGTAAAATAAGTTTTACTCACCGTACACATGTCTCCGGATTTATTAACTTCCACTTCATGCCATCGCTCTCCCAGCTGTGCACATAACTCCCAGCAACTACTCTCTACAGGTATTGAGGGTATCCTGCAATGAAAACACACAACACCGATTACATTTTAAGCCTGACTAAAACCATCTTAGATGGTATTCGCCAGTTCAAAATGATTTACTACAGTATAGTCAAGTCATCTTGGCGGTGGAGCTGAGGACGCTAACGTCGCCGCTAAGCGCGGTGGTGTGCGCGGGGCGTGGAGATGGAGTTTCGGCGCTTGGAGGAGAGGCAGTTTGGATGGGACTGGAAGATTGGACCATTCCCATCACAAACGCAGCAGCTGCTTGTTTATGAGCTAGCTTGTAGCAAACGTGTGTGACGTCATGCATGTTGAGATCACGTCTCTGATCAACTGCTGAAAGGAGACTGATTAAAATTTGATCTGAGAGTAATTCTAAGATTAATGTTTGAGCGAGTGTTTAATAATAATAATAGATTTGACCTATAATGCACTTTACATTGATAAAATAAATCTCAATGTGCACAGTAAAGGCACAATAAGAGCAATGGAAGCATACAGTAAATACAACTAAACTACTAACTAGTGTTGTTCCGATACCGATACTGTTATCGGCAGAGGTGCCGATACTGCATTAAAACAGTGGTATCGGTATCGGTGATTACTCACAAGTAACATGCCGATACCATTAATTCCAACGCTAATATAGGATTTTGGATGCAGCATCTTGTGTCTTGCTGGTGCACGACATTCACTGATATGTGACATGTTCACTGCATGCCGATCTAAAATATCCTATTGGCCCTTGAATGCTCTGAACCAATAGCAGGACAGCTTTTTCATGTTGAGGGAAAAAAAACAACTTAAGTATCGGTATGGTATCGGTATCGGCCGATACTGCAAAGCTGGGTATCGGTATTGGTATTGGGAGCCAAAAAAACGGTATCGGAACAACACTACTAACTAAAATAATGTTGAGAACCACTTCTCTGCTTCACTGATTATCCATCCATCCATCCATTTTCTTGACTGCTTATTCCTCACAAGGGTCACGGGGGATGCTGGCGCCTATCTCAGCTGGCTCTGGGCAGTAGGCGGGGGGGACACCCTGGACTGGTTGCCAGCCAATCGCAGGGCACACAGAGACGAACAACCTTCCACACTCACAAGCACACCTAGGGACAATTCGGAGCACCCAATTAATCTGCCATGCATGTCCATGGAATGTGGGAGGAGACCGGAGTACCCGGAGAAGACCCACGCGTGCACGGGGAGAACATGCAAACTCCACCCAAGAAGGCCGGAGCCTGGACTTCACGGATTAGTATTGCTTATTTTGGGGCTTGTTTATTCTTATCTTTTATTGAAAACAGTAGTAGTCAATTTCACACACATACAGTCCTCTTAAGCAACAAACACCAGAGCACTTGCTTCCTTCAGTCGTCAGCAAAACAGGCGTCCGTCTGTGAATAATTGTCCACCAGTTGTTGTTGTGTTGTTGTTGTTTTTTTAAGTTTCTCGCCATTCACCATTTGCCAGAAAAACGAGGGTCCGGACAGCCCATCACCTCCGACGAACTGCCCACGAACTGTTCCAATACCGATACTGGTATCGGCAGAGGTGCCGATAATACATTAAAACAGCGGTATCGGTATCGGTTAATTCCAACACTAATATAATATTTTGGATGCAGAATCTTGTGTCTTGCTCGTGCACAACATTCACTGATATGTGACATGTTCACTGCAGGCCGATCTAAGATATAGTATTGGCCCTTGAATGCTCTGAACTAATGGCAGGACAGCTTTTTGTTGATGTTGATGTTGAGGGGAAAAAACCTTAGGTATCGCTATGGTATCGGTATCGGCCGATACTGCAAAGCTGGGAATCGGAATCGGTATGGGGGCCAAAAAACAGTATCGGAACAACACTATACAGCACAGGTCAAAGGTTTGGACACACTTTCTTATTCAATGCATTTGCTTTATTCTCATGACTGGTTACTTTGTAGATTATCACTGAAGGCATCAAAAATATGTATGAACTGATGTGGAGTTATGCGCTTAACAAAAAAAAAAAAAGGTGAAATTACTGAAAACATGTTTAATATTATAAATTCTTCAAAATAGCCGTCCTTTGCTCTGGTTACTTTTTTGCATACTTTTGGCATTCTTATCTCTGGGAACTCCTAAAAGACTTTTGAAAAACTCTTTCAGGTAGCTATCTTATGAAGCTCATCAAGAGAATGCCAAGAATGTGCGAAAAAGTTTTCAGAGAAAAGGGTGGCTATTTATTGATGTATTTATTGTATTATTTTAACCTTTTTTACATAACTCCAAATGTGTTCAATTGTTGTCATAGTTTTGATTCCTTCGGTGAGAATCTACAACATACATAGTCATGAAAATAAAGAAAATGTATTGAATGAGAAGGTGTGTCCAAACTTTTGGCCTGTACTGTATTTTTGTAAGTCGGCTTAAAACCACACCATGTCATCTGTAGCAATAATTTGGTCGTCTTTTTGATGAATTAATAATTTAGGAAGGTACGGAGGTAAAATGTAGTTACCGCAGTAACCTCTTAGGGGCACGTTTGCTTTGGTTCACAGGAGCAAACAACGACAAAATCCTTTCTTTATCAGTCATTCATCTAAAGTCACTACACTCAATATTCAGTGGTTCGTTGTACTAGCAAAAGAAAAACGATGGGGAAGTAGGAAGCTTGCAGGAAGGGTAAGAGTAAGAGGAAGAGGACGAGAGGGGGCTCGCCTCATTGTTTTAAAGTCTCTGGGCGGGGCTAATAGTGGGTGGTGGCACCAAACCCTTCTATTCGCTCAACGCAGACTTTAAAAAGCAAATTATTACAAGGATTAATAGTTAGACATTAAATTTAAGTCAGGCTGGCAAGTCAGTTTTCCCAAAAACCAACGTTTATCACACATTACGATTAACGCATCATAAACTAATTTTTCAAGGTAGTTCCTACTTGTCTAATCTGACTAACTGCAAGATATTGATTACATTTAACCTACATCGAACCTTTCCCATCGGAACTACATTTCCCATCGCGAGATGCTGTGACTATCGCGTGACCGGTAGCGAGACTGGGAAAATCTAACATGGCGGCGCTCTGCTGCTAAAATAGAATTAGCTTTATATTTCTAATTAAACCCGAATTTAATGATTAGATAAATTCGATTTTTTTCTTTTCTAAGAAAGATCGGAAATATTATCCAGTGTGGACGACCTCGAACGTTTTATTGACGATTATTTTTATAGCTGCGCGATGGATGATCTGGCGGCTAGTCGGGATAATCCTTCGAAAAAAAAAAGGAAAAATGACTCGTCAACAGACACGGACGATTTAGCAACCGCCGACGTATCGGTGAGTATGCTGGATTCCATAAATAAAAAACTTGACGTCCTCTGTCTTCTCCGCGAGGACGTCAAAGAATTAAAGGCAAGTTTGGAATTCGTTAGCCAACAGGTAAGCGATCTCCAATGCGATAACTCCGAGCTACGCTCCTCTCTCGTCGCTGTCACAGCCGAGTTGGAGACGATTAAAAAGGAAAATAAAATGCTAAAGGAAACGGTCTTAGATGTTCAATCCCGTAGTATGCGGGAAAATCTAATATTCTCAGGTATATCCGAAAATTCTCCAGATAATCCAGAGAGTGAGATAAAAAAATTCATGACATCATCGCTAAAGATCCCACAGGAGACGGTAAATAATATCTCTTTTCACCGTGTACACCGGCTCGGAGCTCGTAAGGGCAATAAGCCCCGTCCTATTATTGCTAAGTTTGAACATTTTAAACATAAAGAATTGGTAAAAAGTAAAGGACGGGAGCTCAAAGGGACATCTTTCGGGATGAATGATCAATTCCCAAGAGAGATAAACGAGCGGCGAAAAGTACTGTTTCCTATAATGAAACAAAATAGACAGCAGGGTAAACGGACTTCGATGGTCGTTGATAAATTATATATCGACGGCCAGCTATTCCGAAACCCAACCTCGACCCCTTGGCTGTTCTAACTGACAATTGGTAGAGCCGAGCATTGTGTGATTATTTGACGTATGTATATGTATATGTATGTGTATGTATATGTGTATATATGTATATATATGTATATGTATATGTATGTATATGTATGGATAATGGGTTACAAAATAGAATATGAATTTATATTATGCATAGGCTATATAGTAATAATAATAATAATAATAATAATAATATAAAAATATATTCTTAAAAAAAATAAATTAATAATAATAATAATAATCTCGCTTAGGTCACCATTTACTGGTGTATTGTTATGTTGAATCCCCCACAGATTTCCTTCACACTCACTTCCCCCCACGTTTCTTCACTATTATACTTATCTACTTGCTATCTCTCTCTTTATATAAATTATATAAATTGCCTAATTACTCTTTTGCTATCCTACAATATGTTAATATTAATAAGCAGCTTATATAGATGTATACATAAGACTGAGTCTATATTGCTTGTATGCAGAAATTAGTTCTGGTCTCCTGGAATGTGTGTGGCGCTCGCTCCCAGGCAAAAAGAATAAAAATTTTAGACCATCTCTCAAAATTTAAGGCAGATATTTGTCTCCTACAAGAAACCCACTTACAAAAATCAGAAGAAAAATTATTTATAGATAAAAATTTTAGTCAAGTTTACTCTGCCTCCTATAATAGTAGACAAAGAGGTGTCTCTATACTTATACATAAGAATTTATTCTTTACTCTAAATAATATAGTAACAGATTTAGAGGGCCGATATATTATTATCCAGGTAACTATATTTAATAAAGTATATACAATTGGTAATTTATATGCCCCAAATAATGATGACCCTGATTTTTTCCATGAATTTTTCTCTCGGTTACTCGATTTAGCAACAAATTCTACTATTATTATTGGAGGTGATTTTAACACGGTCTTGAACCCGTTAATAGATCGTTCTAATAATACGATATATACAAGGCGATTACGATCCGCTAAAGTAATAGATGAATATATGGAGGATTTTGGCCTCAGCGATGGCTGGAGACTTCAAAACCCAACTAAGAAGGAATTTACTTTCTTCTCTGCTGTGCACCGATCATTCTCAAGAATTGATTTTTTCCTTACAAATAATTCTATTGTTGATAAAACTGCTATAAAAATACATTCTATAATTATAAGTGATCATGCACCAGTCTCCCTCACTCTACAAATTGACTCTACCTTTAAACCTCCCCCGATATGGCGTTTTAACATCTCATTACTGAAAGACGTAGAGTTTGATAAAATTATTAGAAGGGAGTGGGCAGATTTTTTGGAAATAAATGACTCTCCAAATATATCTCCATCTCTTCTCTGGGAAGCAGGGAAAGCGGTAATTAGAGGGAAAATTATATCATATTCAACTTATAAAAAGAAACAGGATCAAAAATTAGAAAAATACCTGGAAGATAAAATTAAACAACTAACGGATGAATATGTATTAAACCCAAATAATCAAATATGGATAGAACTACAGAATATAAAAATACAGTTAGATAACATGTTATCTAAAAAGACAGAGTTTATAATACAACAGTTGAGATATAATAATTTTGAACATAATAATAAATCAGGTAAATTCCTGGCAAATCAACTTCAACGGAATCGGGAAAAATCTCTTATAACGGCTATTAAAGATATAAATGGTGAATGCACACAATCACCAGAAGAAATTAACCATATTTTTTATAACTATTATCGAAATCTATACACAGAAATTAATAGACCTAACCCTGAATATATTGAGGAATTCCTAAACAGCTTAAATATACCTCAGTTATCTATTGAACATAAAGATATTCTCGATACCCCGCTTACTATAGATGAGTTGTATCGTGCTTTAGACAGTATGCCTAATGGCAGAGCACCTGGTCCAGACGGCTTTCCGGCTATATTTTTTAAACATTTCTGGTTAATGTTTGCTCCATTATTTCTAAGAGTAGTAACTGAAATTAAAAGTAAAGGTGATATACGTCAAGATATGAATATAGCAGCAATTAAACTTTTATTAAAGCCAGAAAAAGACCCTACCCTCCCGTCAAGTTACCGACCGATATCACTAATTAATACCGATATTAAAATTATCGCTAAGGCCTTGGCATCTCGATTAGAGACGGTAATCTCGACAATTATTCATAGTGATCAAACAGGTTTTATTAAAGGTCGTCATTCTACTAATAATATTAGGAGACTCTTTAACTTGATTAGTATGTCACAGCGGTATGATAAAAAGGCAGTTGTTATTTCGCTGGATGCAGAAAAAGCATTCGATAAAGTTAACTGGTCCTTCCTCTTTGCTGTCTTAAATAAATTCGGCTTCGGGGAGTCATTCATTCAATGGGTCTCAATATTATATGATTCTCCTAAAGCTACAGTTACTACTAATGGGATTACATCACAGAGTTTTACTTTACAAAGGGGAACAAGACAAGGGTGCCCAATTTCTCCTTTATTATTTGCTATATTTATTGAGCCGCTTGCATTAGCTATACGTCAGGATAGACGGATCCAAGGAATCCACTCCGGGACAATAGAACATAAAATTAATCTATATGCCGATGATATATTACTCTATTTAGAAGAACCTGCTATCTCGCTAGGGGAAGCATTTAAATTAATAACTAAATTCTCTCACTTATCAGATTACTCTATTAACTGGACAAAATCAACATTATTACCTATTACAGAAAATTCATGGAATCCTACAAGTCAGGATCCACACTACTCCTTTCCTACAGGTAATTTAAAATACTTAGGTGTTAAAATTTCACCTAAGTTAACTGAATTAACTTCTTTAAATTTTTCACCATTATTGGATAGTATCCGTAGTGACCTGGAGCGCTGGAATAATCTTCCGATCTCTTTAATAGGACGGATAGCTACTATAAAAATGAAAGTTTTACCAAAGATTAATTATTTATTTTCAATGATTCCATTTAAACCTACGTCTAACTGGTTCCAATCGCTAGACTCTGCTATCATAAAATTCTATTGGAATAAAAAAAAAGCCAAAATTAGTCTATCTACTCTTCAGGAAAGTAAATCTAAAGGAGGTTTAGAGGCACCAAACTTTATGTACTATTATTTAGCTAATCAACTACAATATCTTGTGCTATGGACACAACCCAACAGAGATACTAACTGTTGGTTGGAATTGGAGCAGAAGGATTGTAATAATCTTAGACTGTCAGATTTACTCTTTATTACAAAATCAATAAGACGACATAATTGTTTTAAAAACCCAATGATAGCCGCCACCCTGACTGCCTGGTGGAAGGCATTAGAAATTACAAACTCCCAATTGGCGCCCTGTGGGCTCTCTCCCATTTGGCATAACCCCGACTTTCAACTTAATAATCAGTCGTTCCATTTAAGCCTATGGGAGCAGAAAGGAATTACACACCTTCATCATCTTTTCTCAGATAATAAGTTTATATCGTATACAAACTTGGTCCAGAAATATGAAATAAAAAAGGGAAATTTCTTACATTATCTGCAAGTTAAAAATATGGTTAAGAAACAAATCCCAACACTTCAGGATACGCTCCAACTGCCTGTCTTAGCTAAAGATATTATAAAGCTTTCTCCAACAACAATAAAGAAAATATCAAAAATATATAAGTTATTTTTATACACAAATAAAACGTATTTACCGACTTTAAAATGGGAAAAAGACTTGTCTATAGTTCCGGAACCAGACTTTTGGACCCAAATCTGTGAAAATGTATTTAAAATGACCAAACAGACAAATTTGCAACTTATCCAATATAAGATACTTCATAGAACATATATTACACAATATATGATGAAAAAAATGGGACTCTCTGACTCCGACATTTGTCTCCAGTGCTCACAAAACACTGCCGATACTTATCTTCATGCTTTATGGTCATGTACTCCAGTGCTGCATTTCTGGACTAAAATCTTGGAAAAGCTCGCTGATATATTAAACTGTAGGCTTCCTTTATCTCCAAGATTGTGTTTACTAGGTGACTTAACAATAACTGAGCTACCATGTAAACAATCTCAATCTATATTTATAGCCCTTACTATTGTTAAAAAAATAATCCTTGTCAATTGGAAAAATAAACAATCTCTAAATATCGACCACTGGTTAAACTTACTAATAAATTATATCTCAATGGAAAAAATCTCTGCCTTAAATAAAAATCAAGTATCAAGATTTAAACAAATATGGTCTATGTACATAGAATATTTTAATCTCAATTTGGCAACTTAATCCTGCCAAGATTCTGCCTGTTAACGAGAGCCACCACATCGTTACAACTTCTGTTTTCGCTGCTTCTGTATTTGGTATTTTGTATCTGATTGTTTTTATTTTTATATAGTCAGGAACCTAGTTGCTGCTAGTGGGCTCGAGCATACCACACTATACGACACTATACTCAATAACTCCTTAAGATCTATTTCTAGTGGGCACTAAGCATCAACACTTGGTGTTACTGCATGCTAATTAGTCAATTTTCTTGACGCCGTCCCCTGTGGTCGGGCGGGGGTGGTTCTGCCCCCCCCCCCCCGTTGTCTGCTCGGTGGCGGTTGCGTCTTGGCCGCTCCCTGGGCCCCCTGTGGGGTGCGGTGTTGGGGTGCTTCCCCTGGTGCCCGGGGCGGTGCCGTCCCGGCGCGGTCCGCTGCTCCGTGCCCGGCGGCGCGGTTCGGGGTGGGTGGGCCTCCGGTGTGCCCCGTGGTTCCCTCTCCCCTCCCCCTTCCTCCCCCCCGTCGCCCCTCCCTCCTCGCCTCCTCCCGCCCATCCTCCTCTGCCTCCCGGTCCCTTTTCCCTTGTCGCCCTCCCTCCTCCTCCCCCCCCCGCCTCCTGCCCTGCAGCCGCCCTTTCGCCTTCTTGTCGTCTTCTCCCCGCCCCCCCCCCCCCTTCCCTGTCTGCCCTGCGGCCCCTCCCCCTCCCTCTCCCTGGGCCTGGGGCTCCCTCCCCGGCCCGGGCGTCGGGCTCCGGGGGCCGGGCGAGGGTTTGGGGCCTGCCCCACTCCGGTATAACTCCTGGCGCCCCGGGCGGGCTCCGGTGGCCGGTGGGCTGTCCGGTAGCCCTGCTGCGCTGGCTGTCCGCCCATTGTGGTGCCGGGTGGATGAGGTGGGGGGCGGGTGGGGGTGGGGGTGCTGGGGGGCGGGCGTGCCACCTACACCCGCCGGGTTGGGTGAGGCCCCGCTGGTCGCTCCTCTTACTCACTTCACTAGCTTGCACTATACACTTTGTAAATATACACATAGGGCACACAACACATTTCTTGGTGGGGTGGGGAAGGGTGGAAACACCGTCTTCACCCTTCAACTCCCCTCCAATTTTAATGCACCTCACGTCCAAAGGGAGGGGTGAGTTGGGGCGGGGAGTTATCAGAGGGGATGGACTGCAGTGCCTGGCAGCGCTGTGGTCCCCCCCATTTGTGTCCCTGCCCCACCACTTTGTCCCTCCATTCCCTTTTTTAATGCACCACACATATACATATTAATTTTTTTGGGGGGGATACGGGTGTGTCGGAGTAGGGGAAATTTTTTCCCTCTGCTCTGACTCACCTGCTCCCAATTTTAATGCACCACACGCACACACTTGTATATACACTGGGTGGGGCCACATTCACGGTGTAAGTGTAGAGCTCGCCAGTCGGCGAGCTGGCGGACTCAGTAACAGGGTTAGGTGTCACTAGTACTCTGACGTGACGACCGGGGCCTCTCCCCACCGGGCTCGGTGTTCTGGTGTTCCGCCTTCTCCCCTGGTGCTTCCTCCTCTGCTTCCCCCCTCCCGCCGCTGTGCAAATCTCGCGCGGCTGGAGGTGGGTTGGGCACATCTTCCCTCTCTGCGCTGCTGCCCGGTGCCGGTTTCCGGGGGGGGGAGGGGGGGTTCTCGCGGGGGGCCGGGTTCGCGGGGGGGGTGGCGGCCATCGGGGGGGGGGGGGGGGGCGGCTTGTTTGGGGGGGGTCGGGGTGTGTTCGGGGGTTTGGGGGTCGGGGGTGGTGGGGCCTGGGTCGTGGTGGATGGCGGGTTTGGGTGGGGTGCGGGGGGGTCGTGGGGGGATGGGGGCTGGGGACAGGTGGGGCGCTGTGGGGGCCCGCTGGGCCTCGTTCTGCGGCCTTGGGCTCGGGGGTGTGGGCCGGGGCTGGGGCGGGGGTGTTCCGGGTGTCTGGGTCGGCTCGCCGACCGGTGTCCGCTCGGGTGGCTTGGGGGTGGCCTTGGTGCTGCCGCGGCCTGGGGATTCCGGGGGGGGGGGGGGGGGTGCTCGCTTTGCTGGACCACGGTTGACGGCTTCTTTCTTTGGTGGTGGTCCTTATGCATGCCAGATCCGTCGCACCAGCATCTACTGAAACTCAACAGAAGTACCCTCTCCCTCCCACAGCCCCTTGAATCAGTTGGTGCTGGTGTCTGTGGTTCTCACTTTGCTTTATCTATCCTTCCCTCCTTCCTCTCTTTAGTTTTTCCTCTGGTCACTTGAGATCTTAATTTATTAGAAGTATGAGGTTTCTGGGGTTGGCATAAGACTCTGGTTTTGTAACCACGCAGGAGGGGTCTTGTTGGTGCTGGACTTCACTTTGATGGATTGGATGTACTGGCTTCTATGGATCTCACTCTGCCTTTTCGATCCTTCCCTCCTTCCTCTCTTTAGTTTTTCCTCTGGGCTCTTGAGATCTCGCTAAATTTGCTGGAATTTAGAGGCTTCCGGGGTTGGCGTAAGACTTTGATTTTGTAATCATGGGGAAGGCAGGAAGTGTTTGGTCGGTGCTGGATTTCACTTTGATTTACCTTTCTTTTCTCTTTATTTCTTTTTTTTCTGACCTTTTCTCTGGTCTCCTGACCATTTAAACCTCACGACTCTGGCAAGATTCTGAAGTACCTGGTTAAGGCGAAGGGTAATGGGATATTTATAAGGTTTTAGGTGAATGAATGAGTATAAATTTATACGTATTTGCACGCACGCACACGCACGCACGCGCGCAAACGCACGCAAACGCACGCACGCAAACGCACGCACGCAAACGCACGCACACATACACACACACAAAAAAAAAAAAAGAAAAAAAAAAAAAAAAAGAGCAATGATGACAAGACGTTGAATCGGTAAGACTACCGAATGAACAATTCTGAGCTCTTTAAAAAAAAAAGATATAGTATTGGCCCTTGAATGCTCTGAACTAATGGCAGGACAGCTTTTTGTTGATGTTGATGTTGAGGGGAAAAAACCTTAGGTATCGCTATGGTATCGGTATCGGCCGATACTGCAAAGCTGGGAATCGGAATCGGTATGGGGGCCAAAAAACAGTATCGGAACAACACTATATACAGCACAGGTCAAAGGTTTGGACACACTTTCTTATTCAATGCATTTGCTTTATTCTCATGACTGGTTACTTTGTAGATTATCACTGAAGGCATCAAAAATATGTATGAACTGATGTGGAGTTATGCGCTTAACAAAAAAAAAAAAAGGTGAAATTACTGAAAACATGTTTAATATTATAAATTCTTCAAAATAGCCGTCCTTTGCTCTGGTTACTTTTTTGCATACTTTTGGCATTCTTATCTCTGGGAACTCCTAAAAGACTTTTGAAAAACTCTTTCAGGTAGCTATCTTATGAAGCTCATCAAGAGAATGCCAAGAATGTGCGAAAAAGTTTTCAGAGAAAAGGGTGGCTATTTATTGATGTATTTATTGTATTATTTTAACCTTTTTTACATAACTCCAAATGTGTTCAATTGTTGTCATAGTTTTGATTCCTTCGGTGAGAATCTACAACATACATAGTCATGAAAATAAAGAAAATGTATTGAATGAGAAGGTGTGTCCAAACTTTTGGCCTGTACTGTATTTTTGTAAGTCGGCTTAAAACCACACCATGTCATCTGTAGCAATAATTTGGTCGTCTTTTTGATGAATTAATAATTTAGGAAGGTACGGAGGTAAAATGTAGTTACCGCAGTAACCTCTTAGGGGCACGTTTGCTTTGGTTCACAGGAGCAAACAACGACAAAATCCTTTCTTTATCAGTCATTCATCTAAAGTCACTACACTCAATATTCAGTGGTTCGTTGTACTAGCAAAAGAAAAACGATGGGGAAGTAGGAAGCTTGCAGGAAGGGTAAGAGTAAGAGGAAGAGGACGAGAGGGGGCTCGCCTCATTGTTTTAAAGTCTCTGGGCGGGGCTAATAGTGGGTGGTGGCACCAAACCCTTCTATTCGCTCAACGCAGACTTTAAAAAGCAAATTATTACAAGGATTAATAGTTAGACATTAAATTTAAGTCAGGCTGGCAAGTCAGTTTTCCCAAAAACCAACGTTTATCACACATTGCGATTAACGCATCATAAACTAATTTTTCAAGGTAGTTCCTACTTGTCTAATCTGACTAACTGCAAGATATTGATTACATTTAATTCCTTATGGAATACAAATGAGATAGGACGTTCATACACACAAAGACCTAACATGAATCATTCGTAGTTCAGTTATTTAGCAAGAATTGTCATTGTATAAACCTGTAAAATGAAGTTACTTGGTATAACTGTCAGTAAGGATAGTTCCAAGTTTCACCACTTGGTGGTAGTCTTGCTCCATCTAGATCAGGCATGTCAAACTCAGTTTGGCTCTGGGGCCGGATCCAGACTTTCTGTTCTCAGGTGGGCCGGATCAGTAAAAATGTCAACTCCAACTATTTAGTTTTGTTTTTCAGTACTATGCTTTATCATTCAGCCTACATTTGTAGCCTACCCTACATATTATAATCACGGATGACAAGGGATCTTTTCTAAGCACAACACATTTATTCACAAACAATGGAGAAAAAAATGATTTTCATGTTTGGCATTGAATGTGTTAACAACTGTTTTTTTTAAACAGTTGAGTGAATGCAGTTTTACACCTGAACCAACTCACCACACTAAACAAACTCAAGTGGGAGCTATGAAAAAAAATGTTTTGCCTTAATTGTCATACTGCTTTGAAATAATAATAAATAAAAATATATAATAATAAATAAAAATACAAAATAAAAGTTTTAGCAGTGCATGGGCAATAAGATTAGACCACATCAGCTCAAACTACTAGGCTGGGCCTACTGAAGCTGAGAATATACTGCACAATATTAATTGTCTTTAATATGAAACCAGATTAATCTTATTTTTAATGATCTGTATTCATGAGTGCAAACAAATATCGTGTCATCACACTTTTTTCTCTCTCTCACTGCACTCCTGCAGTCTACTTGCTGCTGCTGGCTCCGTATTGTAATACGTAATATGTAATATTAAACTCTTTGAACACTGCAACTTGCTGATTACAAACCAAGCACACTGGTTTTGCATTCACTTCTGTGAATAAATAATTCTCAGTCCATTTCTCCTGGAAAACCCTGCACTCCGTGTCCACTTTTCTTTTTTTTTGACAGTGCCATTTTGGGAAGGGTGTGTTGACCGATAACTTTAGTAGTAGTGGTGAATGGTGAAGCAAGCTTACCGGTTTATTTCTAGTTGGACACTTCACGTTGCGAATGTTTATTTCCTGGTACTAACTCGTGTCAGTGCTGCATGCTGGACGTGAGCTCTTTTACTGCCCTCTAGCGGCCGGAGCGAGCATTTGGTTTGTATTTATTTAAAAAAAAATCATAACTTTTGATAGAAATGAGCTATTGACTCGCTTTTTTTATATATATACTCAGAAATTTATGACGGGCCGGATAAAATCATCCAACGGGCCGGGTCCCGCCCGCGGGCCGTATGTTTGACATGCCTGATCTAGATGTTCCAGGGGTGACTCTGGTCACTGGCCCATGCAGAGCCAGTGCCCAGAGTCCTCTTTGTAGTTGATAAGAAATGTCATAAACATTGCTGTGATCGGCTGGCTGTGTCTCCGAAGTCGTAAACGAGGCTCTTAGACCCCGGGAGTTCTGGCTTAAACAAACTTTTTTTGCAGACGCATAAATTCCTATGTGAACTGTTCAGTGGCTTCAAAGGAGCATTGTTTGTGGTTGAGCGACCACCTGAAGGCCTAACCAAGATGAGATACTTCCTGAGCTGTGGAATGTTATAGAACTGCAGAGAGTTTACTTTGGAAGAAGGAAAAACCAAAAAATAGAGGGTGGACTGGGCCATAATTGTTACACATCAAACCGGCAGATCACATTTTATGACCAATTAATGCAGAAATGTTTTTGTGGTTTTCTACAACTGCATAAACCAAATTTCATTCTTAAATGTTTTCTCTGTCATCCCACAATAGAAAGTCTCAAAAAGTTAACAGAATTTGTCCACGCCTTAGGAACACTCGGAATATGAACGTGGACACTTTACAGTAGGCTTTCTCTCATGGACAATCTTATCCAAACCGAGCTCTGAAACACATGGGCAATATTTTTAGACTACATTGAATACATAAAATCTCTTGAGTTTTTCCTGTTTAAATATAAATTTGACAGAAATGATTAAACAAAATATTGCCGCTGTAATATAATGGGGTTCTCACCTCAAATTACCGAGGACGTTTTGGGAACGGAGCTCGGCTGCAATGTACAGTGCTGCTGCAGAGGCTACCAGTTCCCGCTGTTGTTCCACCTGGAGCTGATGACCTTTAAAGCCATCAGGGTAAATCTCTGGAAGGAAGTTGGTGCTAATGTCGCCAGAAATAAAGCGAGGATGGGTGATGATTTCTCTCAATAGTGGAATGTTGTGGGTTACACCTGGAGGCAAAAACATTTCATTGTAGCAACAAAATATTCAAAACAAAATGTGCTTGTACCTTCGAAATGTATTGGCTGTACCTCTGATGACGTAGTTATCCAGAGCATCCACCATCTTGGCAAGGGCTTCTGCTCTCGTAGCACCATATGTTATTAACTTCAAACATACACCAGATTAAATCATAGCCAATTTGCCTTATCACAAACTTTTGTTAAAAAAATAAAATAAATAAAACAACTTTGACAATAATTAACTAACCTTAGAAATCATAGGATCATAATAGATACTGATGTCACTTCCTTCCTGGATGCCACTGTCCACCCGGACCTGTCAGTACGCAATTCATTTATCTCAAAATCTAGAAACTTCTATCTGAGTCAGAATTTAATGTCTCATAAACACACTACCTACATTGTTGAGATCAGTTGGCTCTTGGTATTGGGACAACCTTCCAATGGAAGGAAGACCAAATGACTTGTAAGGGTCCTAAAAGATCAAATGAACAAATATGAAGCTTCTACAAGAGGTGCAACTTCTAAGAAATTCATATACAGTAAGGCAAGGCAAGTTTATTTGTGTAGCATATTTCACACACAAGGCAACTCAAGGTGCTTTATACAAGGAAAGACAACACGTAAGCATCAACAAAACAGTAGTTAACATTCAGAGCAAATAAGAGAAAAAAGTAGGTTACAAAATTTAAAAACATTTAGCGTAAGGAAGTTTAAAATAATAAAAATAAGCATTTGCACTCGGAGCGGACTTAATTTAAATAAAAGGTCCGGACCAGCGTGAGAAATGAACTCTGGTCCATTTAAAACGGTGCAGGTCTAAATACAACCTATTGCCCACCCCTGCTTTTAAGTGTTTCCTTGAAGGATGATTTATAGAATTTTGCAATAAAATGCCATCATACTGTATGGAGAGATGAGCCATTCAAACCTCAGCATAGACGCGGCTCTCAAAGGCCCAGCCATTAATTGGGATATCTTCCTGTCTGTGCTGCAGTTGGTAACCCTTGGCAACTCTGATCATCTGCTCAACCAGGTCAAGACCAGTAATGCATTCGGTTATGGGATGTTCAACCTAGAGACCAAAGTCAAAACATAAATGGTTAAAGCAAACTAGGATTGGAGTGAGAAATACAAACTCAGACCATTTCAGTCTGTTAAAAACAGAGAAACATTTCAGAGTATACAACATGAAAAAGAAGAAAAGGAGAGCAAGAATGTAACGATTATCGGCCGGTTGTAACTTTTGCAACCTCATCACAGACAAATGAATTTCATTCCTGTATCCTGGACATGCCACCGTGGGGGGTTTGGGATGGGGGCAATAGCATCCCCCACAATAAGACAGGCCCCACCCACTCGGAATACAGCTCTGACTGACACGAAAGAAAGAGTAAACCCCTTTTCAGAAACCTGACTGTCTTACTTTGCAACAGAACAATGAATTATGAAATGTCATGTGTTTGCCATTTTATAAAGGTTAACTCCATGAAGTGTAATGAAAATGTTCCATTGCAGTGGCAGATTCTCCACTTGTGTACACGTTTTGACATTTGGAAGCTGGGTAACTTTTTATAATAATTTATTTTGATACGTTCACTTTTACGTGTTGTCCATCATCCATTTTCTTGACCGCTTATTCCTCACAAGGGTCGCAGGGGTGCTGGCGCCTATCTCAGCTGGCTCTGGGCAGTAGGCGGGGGACACCCTGGACTGGTTGCCAGCCAATCGCAGGGCACTTTAACGTGTTGCATTAATTGAATTTTGACCTTAGAATCTCATTTGAACATGGTATCCAAATTTAATCTGATTATTCTTTACCAAAATCCTCTCCAAGTTGGTAAAGTTCCGCCTTGGTCTTTGTGAAATCTGTGAAGAGGACCCCTGCTGAATGGGTGACCAAGCCCACTATAAAGGTAGTCTTCCTGACTGCCTCCCTCTGTTTCTGCTCTCTTTTCCTGCCTGCCTTCACAATGCTGGTTCCTCTCTCTTCTGGCTCTCTGTCAGGCGCGACCGCTAGCCGGTGGCTAATACATGGATGGCGAACACCAGCGCACAAAGTCTTCATCGCTATGTGACAGGTGCAGTGAAACACACTGCTTGGGTCCCTGCAGAGGCTAAAAACGGATTCCAGGTATGAAAATAGTTCAGGGATGAAAAAGGCGACAAGTGTAGGTCTAGAAGTTACGGGGGCATGTTTCCTTGGAAGAGAAAGTTGAATATTTCAAATTTAACCCTTTAAGGCTGGAAAAACATGCCCCGAAAACCTATGCTTTACTTTAGAATTGTTTCGGTTAATTCGGGGAGGACTTGGTGCAGGCTGTTTTGCTTATTGCTTTACAGCGTTTACGGTTGGGTTTGATTGACCTTACCCAGCTGCCTCCCGAGTGTGGCCTCTCCTGACATGGCTGCTACTCCTCTTCTTTCTTAGTCCCTGCGTTTCGGGACTCTCTGGCGGACCTTCAATCCTGCTGTGGTGACACAGGGACTTTATCTTGGCTCCCAGCAGACGACCGAGCCCTGGCCGCCATGCGGGGTGCTGCGACTGATGGCCGTCAATGTCGCATGACTGATGACCTTCTCAGAAGGTCGTATAACGCTGGGGCGCTTGATGCTTGTCTTGGTAACTCCCTGGCTTGTCTTCTGCTTGCTTTCTCTGCTGCGTGGCAGAGCGCTGATGTGGAGGCGGGCCTTTGCCCTCATGTCTAGGGAACATGGTCAGGGTTTATCGTTCGTGGTCCAGGGGCGCTGTCAGGTTTGGCTGGCACAGTACCCCTCTTGTCGGGGTCTTCCAGGAAAGCGCTGTGGAGCCTCCCTGTTCCGGGGGAACTTTTCATTTTGGCTGCTGCGGGGGAACTGGAGAGGACGGTTCGTGCTCGTAAAACAGGCTCAGTCTCTGCTCCTCCAACACGTGGCCTCTCTCTGACCGGTCAGATCTGTTGTCCCAACAGATTTGGATTCGGATTTGCCACGCCAACCCTCGACACCTCCATTTGTGTGCTTAGTCGCTGAAGGTCCCGATCCGAGGCAGACGGACTGCTCAGTCTTGGGCAAGCATAAATTCCTCAATGCCAGGGCTCTGTCCACTCACTTGCAGGATACTAACAGGTGGAAGTTGTTTGTGGTGTGGTGTGCCGGCCACGGAGTGGACACCGTGGCTTGCCCTGTTCCCACTGTTTCGGAGTTCCTCAGGTCTCGTTTGGATGAGGGCCACACCCAAAGGTTTATGTGGTGGCCATCTTGTGTAACCACTTGAGACATTCACTTTGTGCTGGACACGCTGGGCAGGTTCGTTCAAGCCGCTGGCTGATGCGGACCTATAGTGGGTGTCTCGTAAGGCTGCTCGCGATTGCATCTGCTAAGCATGTTGGGGAGCGCCACGCTCTGTCTATCAGTCCTTCGTGTCTTCGTTGGCATTCCGATGGTGCTGGGGTCCCTCTGTGGCCTAACGCCGCTTTCATCCCCAAAGTCCTACTTGGCTCACTATCTTATCAGCTTATACGTCTCTCTCACTTTACCCCCCACCCACACCCCCTGAACTATTTGATCCAGGTCTGTTTAGCACCGTGAGGGGTGTCCCCTCTTATATTGACGCTCGTGTAGCATTCCGTAAATTGGCTCAGCTTTTTGTGTCAAACGGTGGTCCTGGCAAAGGTGCTGCTCTCTCTAATGTGTCAAATATTTGTTCACTTCCGGTTCATTTTAGCATATGGGTCCAAGAAATTTTTTTTTTTTTTTTTTGTAGGTCTTGGGCTCCCTCATGTACAGGTCAGGCCAGGCCAGATGTGTGTGCCAAGTTTCTGTGCATGTTTAGGCCTTCAAAATTGGCATTTTCTTGGGAAACATTGCGTAGCCATGCCCAAAGCGATTTGCGAAAACTCACAAACTTTGTGTTGTGACATCATGAAGACCTAAACACTCTTCTGAGCAAATATGAGGTAGATCAAATTCACGTGGTTGGAGAAAAAGATTGAAGGAAAAAAAAATAAAAATTGCCAGTTGGTAGCGCTATCAGTACGATGAAATATAAGTTCGTAGATGTCTACAGGGCTGGACTCTCATCAATGTGTCAAATTTTGAGAAGATAGCCTCATCTTGGTCAAGTTAAAGCAGCTTTTATTGTCACGACAAATCATCAGACTCTGCGGCACCGTAACGGTGACGCCCTTTGACGAAAAGTTACAACATTCGGTCTGGGGCGACATGTTAAGGCTTTTCTGACCAATTTTCAACTGGATCACATCAACGAACTCGGCACAGTAGATAAAAATGGAAAGTATGACATTTCTTGTCACCACTAGGTGGCGCTAGATCCATAATTGAATTTTATCACATAGATGATTTCAGGCGGTGACTATTAAGATGCATGTGAAGTTATTCAGCATTTTCTTTTTCTGGACAAATTTTAAAAGCAATATTCCATCATATAGTATTTCGAAACCTCAAGATTTTTTCCCAGTTGTTGTCCTAGGTCTTGAGATGATACATGCCCAGTTTGAAGTCAATCAGACGAAAACTGTTGGCAAAGGGGCAAAAAGTATGATCACAGTGAATGTGCAAATATGGGCCAAAATTGGACATTCAAAAATTGATAGCTCACTTCCTGTACATTTTAGGAAATGGCTTTCACTGACTTTTTTTGAGTCTCGGGGTGCTACAGGTGCATGCCAATTTTCATAGCCCACGGTTAATTGTTGGTGTAGATCTAGAGACCTCGAGGAGGCTATTTGTGGAGAAATCTCAAAATGGACAAATAAAGTCCAAATGTCTAATATCGTCCATATCTCTAGATTGAGCCTGCCGACATGCGGACCCTTTTGCCGGAGCAGGTCACATATATAGTGTTTTACTCCCCCTCCCCCCTACAGTTCCAAGATCCCATCTGTGCCACTGCCAGCATATTTTTTTAAAAAACATCTGTTAATGGCATGAAATGTGTACAGGGAGTCCTCGAGTTACAGCGGATTTCCGTTCCTACGTTGGTGATGAAACCAGAATTTCGAAGTTGGATTTCAAAGTCAATATTTACATCAAAAAACTTTGTACTGTAATTTTAAAAAATGTATTTGCGCAACCCGGAAGAGCTGGAACCAATATTTCGTCTTTCCGTACCTTCATTCACTGCTGACGGACGACAGACAAGGAAATGTTGGCGAGTCGACCTGCTCCATGGACGTCGGTTGCTGGAGGTAACAGCACAACTTGAAATAACTTTAAAATGGCGTGGTTATTGTGGGAAAACGAAAAAGAAGTTGCTATGGACGAGGCACGGGCGCCGTAAAGTCGAAACAATGTAACGTACTACGTAACTCAAGGACTCCCTGTACAATGTTTTGCCTATTTGTTTGTGCCTTGAATGTGTGGATTCAATTCTATTTCAAAACACAACAGGATTCACAGAAACAAACATAATTCAGCCTACATATGGGAACACTGACCTGTAGCCGTGTGTTCATCTCCAGGAAGTAGAAGTTCTTTGTAGAATCTACCAGGAATTCCACTGTACCAGCAGAAGAGTACTGCACAGCCTTGGCGAGCTGCACTGCTTGCTCACCCATTGCTCGTCTTGTCACTGAGTCCAGGAAAGTACTAAAAAAAAAAAGTCAACACTGGAGTATAAGAACACATTTTGTCTATCACATAAAATTAGAAAATCCTCACTGACAACACTTTGAAATCTCTGAAGAAGGAGTCCTATCGGGCTTTTTTGGCCTGTGGGACTGGGGGGCAGTCCCTGTGGGGGCAGCTGACAAGTACCACCAGCCGGCCAAGGTGAATGCGGCTTCGGCGGTCACTGAGGCCATGAAAAACAACTTCTGGACGGCTTTGAGGAAATTCTGGTCCACCATCCGGCGTCTCAGGGGAGGAAAGCAGTCCACCATTAACACAGTGTATAGTGGAGATGGAGTGCTGCTGACCTCGACTCGGGATGTCGTGAGTGGGTGGGGAGAATGCAGTGATGCGGACTCTGTATCGGTCCGTTATAGTGAAGAAGGAGCTGAGCCAAAAGGCGAAGCTCTCGATTTACCGGTCAATCTACGTTCCTACCCTCACCTATGGTCACGAGCTGTGGGTCGTGACGGAAAAGAACAAGATCCCGGATACAAGCGGCCGAAATGGGTTTCTTCCGCAGGGTGTCCGGGCTCTCCCTTAGAGATAGGGTGAGAAGCTCGGTCATCCGGGAGGGACTCAGAGCCGAGCTGCTGCGCCTCCGCGTTGAGAGGAACCAGCTGAGGTGGCTCGGGCATCTGGTTCGGATGCCTCCTGGACGCCTCCCTGGAGAGGTGTTCCGGGCATGTCCCACCGGCAGGCTCCAGGGACGACCCAGGATACGTTGGAGAGACTATGTCACTCGGCTGGCCTGGGAACGCCTGGGGATCCCGCCGGATGAGCTGGTTGAAGTGACTGGGGAGAGGGAACTCTCGGCTTTCCTCCTACAACTGCTGCCCCCGCGACCCAACCCGGTAGTGAATGAATGAATGAATGAATGAATGAATGAATGGATGGATGAATGAATGAATGAATGAATGAATGAATGAATGAATGAATGGATGGATGGATGGATGGATGGATGGATGGATGGATGGATGGATGGATGGATGGATGGCAGACATACATCATGAAATTTATGATCTCAGGTTTTGGACAGGTGTGATACTGGTGTGGCCGTCATGTGCATGTCTGATGTTACCATGACCTTACTGTATATAGATGGATTAACAGTTGGGTTTACATTTCAAAGCCAATTTTGTCCTGATGGGCTTGACTTTAATTTCATTGTTCATGGTTCTGACAACATGATACGGACAAGTCTTTGAATAGCACTCACAGTTATAGTTTATAAGAGAAAATGTATAAATGCATTCATTTCATACCAACAAAATGTGCATGTTGTGTTTCTTGAATATGAAGAACGTCTTCAGAAATATCAAGTAAATAAAAAACACGTATTTAAATATCTGCAGATGAAACATTTCATATCCTCAAAGTATAAAATCTGGAACCTCCTCTTTCACAATTAGAACAGCTAACACTTAAATACATTGGGGGTAAGTGTTTGATTTCTTTGTACTATTCTTAACTCATGACAATGAATCCTCTCGATAGATTAGAGGCATGGAACTGGAACTCTGATTTTGAGGAGGTTATTACAGAGGAAGAATGGCACGGGGCATGCCTTAAAGCCCCAAAACAAACTGTTAATACGTGAATGAGGTTACTACAATAAAAGTGGTTGATGAGACCATATATCATGCCTATAAAACTGAACAGCTGATATCCCAAATACTTGTATTAATATTTGGGAGAACGGGGTTCCCTTTTTCATTGTGTCTGGGAATGCTCTAATATGCAAAGGTTTTGGAGAGAAGTGGGACAGATAATGTCGACTATTGTTGGAATTAATATACCTCATAGAACAAAACGTTTTGTGCTGGGAATCTACCCCAAAGACTTTGTGGTTTGCGCAAATAAATCTACTTTGATAGACTATGGACTACTGCAGACCAGGAGGCTGAGTGCTTTATTTGGGGAAAAAAATTGATGTACCGTCAATGAATCAATGGATAAAGGAATTGACAAATACAGTCGCACTGGAAAAAACTGACTTACATTACTAGAGGGAGGGCAGAAGAGTTTGAAGGAATATGGAAGCCTCTACCGAACTTCAATAACCTGATCAATGGGGTACACAGCCACATATTACACTGTATATTACACTGTAATATAATGTGGAGATGCGTGTTTTTGTTTTGTTTTTTACGTGTATGTGTGCGTTTGCGGGGGGGGGGGGGGGGTGCGGGGGGGTGTGTGCGCGTGGGGGTGCAAATACGTGTACATTTCTACTCATTAATTCACCTAAAACATAAAAATCCCATTACCCTTCACCTTAACCAGATACTTCAGAGTCTCGCCAGAGTCGTGAGGTTCAAACGGTCAGGAGACCAGAAAAAATGTCAGAAAAGATTAAAAAGAAAAGAAAGATAAATCAAAGTGAAATCCAGCACCGACCTAACACTTCTTGCCTTCCTCATGGTTACAAAATCAAAGTCATACGCCAACCCCAGAAGCCTCTAAATTCCAACAAATTAAAGAGATCTCAAGAGACCAGAGGAAAAACTAAAGAGAGGAAGGAGGGAAGGATCTAGGGCTGGACGTCGACGCAAAAAATACGTCTACGCAATAAATGCACGTCGATGCGTCACTTGTCTGGGCCACCAAATATACGTTACCTTGCAGACAAAACACAGGGCGCAAAAAAAAAGAAAAAAAAAGCAGAACGTACAATGCACGTATATTGTGCACAATTACAGTGTGGCAATGGAGGGCAACGATCGTTGTGGTTTGCGGATATCCGGAAGACATGACAAGCAAGCTACGTGTACCGGCAGGGGCCGGGTCAAAAATGGACAAAGTGTGGAGTTTTTTTTTTTTTGTTTTTTGTTTTTTTTTTATTGTCGAAGTGTGAAGCAAGCTAGCAATGACCCAATACAATGATGTGTCTATTGTTTCTAATAGATAGATGACGCGGAAGCTGAGAAGCGGAATTGCCTCCGTTTTTTTTTCTACTGTTGTGCGCAGCGCGACGGGATACAAGTTATTGAATAAAAAAATAGCAGCGCCCGCAGCAGCGAGTACCAGCGAGTCCGGGGAGAAGAAACGACCTCGTAATAAGACGTCCGAAGTATGGGAGTACTTTACACCTAAAAATGCAAAGTACTTGGCATACCATAAAAGCACAACCGCGATTAAGAGGAGGCACCCGGGAGCTTCTTGTGTGGAGAAGACATCGAAAGTTTTCAACTTTTTTTTCTTTCCTTGTTGGCAATGAGTAACCCCGTCATTCATCCAAACTGCACCACGTAACTTATGCTCCGGCCTCGCACACAGAACATGTACCCACTGCCCACTTTAACACACAGCCCTCACACACTCGCTTGTTGCTGACACTTTTTTTTTTTTTTTTTTAATTGAGATAGACTCACACTCTTCAAATACACGTAAACTTTTTTTTTTTTTTTTTTTTTTTCTTCTGTCGATTAATAAACAAGCAACATCCACGCCATATGAAAGGCTTTTTTCAGTGACTGGAAATATAGTTAACAAAAAAAAGGGGCAAGTCTGACAGCTGAGCATGTTGAGATGCGAACTTCCACTCCAACACAATACATGACTACAACACACACACACCTGAGCAGATGCACACAGGAAGCGTGAGAGTGGTGGTGGAGCTGTGTTGTTTTGAAAATTGCAGCCGTCACCACTGCTGTTAGTTTTTTTGTTTTTTTTTAATGATAAGATTTTGGTTCAGATTGTGGCTTTTGCAGTTTTAGTTATAAGAGAGCTTTATTTTATTATTTCTTTATTGTAGGATTCTATTGCACTAGAGCTGTGTGCACTTTGTCGTATTGTTCAATAAAATTCATTTTTGAACTTGAATAAAAATATATTGGAAAGAAGAAAATTGTGTTTTACTCATGGAGATAAATTAGCATTAATTGCTATAGAGGTCAAATTATAGGAAGATAATCAATAATCGAATCGGAATGGAATTGAATCGTATTTAAAAGTGAATCGTTAGATTCATCGATGCATCGAAAAACTATTTTCTAAATTAATCAATTACAAATATAATCGTTTAACCCAGCCCTAGAAGGATCTATGAGGCAGTGAGATCCACAGAAACCAGTACATCCAGTCCATCAAAGTGAAATCCAGCACCAACCAAACACCTCCTGCGTGGTTACAAAACCAGAGTCTTACGCCAACCCCAGAAACCTCTAAATTCCAACAAATTAAGGAGATCTCAAGTGACCAGAGGAAAAACGAAAGAGAGGAAGGAGGGAAGGATAGATAAAGCAAAGTGAGATCCACAGACACCAGCACCCACTGATTCATTTGTTTGTTTCTGTTTTACTCATGTTTTTTGTTTTGTGTTTGTTCTATCGTTACTGTTCTATAAAGTGTGTGGAAAATTAATACAAATATTGTATCAAGTATCAAGACTGTTACAAGGAAACATTTTTAAAGTAAAATAATAAAAGTAAAATAATAACGTAGAAAAGTAAAGTAAAAGAAAATAACGTATGCGTTTCTTACAAACCTGGGAGCTTCTTCCACCACCTTCTGGTTTCTCCTCTGGATAGAACACTCTCTTTCATTCAACCACAGAGCATTACCATGTTTATCAGCCAGCACCTGTGAGAAGAAGCCCATCTCATTAAACAAATTCTTTGTGTTATGACAAATACAATTTAAACAAAAATATAATTATTTGCAAAAAGCCATCTCTACTTTAGTAAACTGTTGAATAATATGACAAAGTGTAGGATTGAAAAGTCACATATTTAAACTTAATATATTTAGTCTAGTCCATGAAAGCTTTCGCTGAGTAGTTTGTAAAATATAATAAATATCAAGATTAGAAATGGGTACCAAAGATAATACTTTTTGTGGTTTGAACCGATTTGGGTCGGTACTTGCGAGCACCGATTCACATCAAATAAAATGGTGCCACGTTTCGGTTTTGAAGCACGTCTTTCAAAGATGCGACTGTGCGGGAGTAGAAGAGATGATGATTTTCCATGGCGCACTTGAACGCAACATTATAAGTGCACCAGCTAACGACGTCACCCACTTCGCGCTCTTGAGCAGGACTTCACACGCTAAAAGACATTTCTGGGTTTTGGAAACGAGCGAGATTTTTGCGGCACCAAGCCAAAGAAAGACACTTTCTTAAATATGACAGCCTCTGCACCAGGAGCAGGCTGACAATATCCCTGGTTCCCCGAAAGCAGTCCACGACTGAGAGGGCATTTTCCCCCATCAAATCGAATCATGCTGGAAGGCAGGTAGGTATGACGGAGAAGAAGAAGAACTACATCTACATTTTGACAGATTCAAACCATTCCAACTTCAACATATTCAGCTCATTCCATGTTATTGTATATTATTCCATGTCATTCAATATCCATCCATCCATTTTCATAACCGCTTTACTCCTCACAAGGGTCACAGGGGTGCTGGAGCCTATCCTAGCCAGCTTCAGGCAGTAGGCGGGGTACACCCTCAACTGGTTGCCAGCCAAGTGCAGTCATTCAATATCATTCCATATTTTTTCATTTAGCCTCTCAGACTTCACATGCAATTTCGCCAGAAATTGTATTCTCAAGTTTGTAAAAATAACACCCACATGTGTGGATTGACTAAGAGTCTATAGATTTTTGAAAAAATGTTAAAGTTAGCATCAGCTAGATGCGGAAAGGAGAGCTGGGCACTTCCGTCTCCCATTGCTTCCCATTGTTAAGAATGCCCAACTTTCAGCAAATGCACAATAACGCAAAGCGTAAAATATATACACGGACTGATCACATACATCAGTCGATCGGGGTGAGATCAAATGGTCCTTCTCCTTCCATGTATTTTTGGGAGGCTTTGCGTGATAGAGAATCTGCCAAATATCCGGAAACACTCTGTCAAAGGTAGGCGTCAACAAGGGGAAGCGACGGGAGACGAAAGTTACCAGCCCTGGCAGAAAGCAAACGCTTGAGTTCAAATATTGCAGGCAAGAGTGGTAGAAGCAGTTATTAGGTTCAGGTGGCGATTAGTTTTTCACA
Organism: Festucalex cinctus; assembly: GCF_051991245.1. Classification (NCBI taxonomy): domain Eukaryota; kingdom Metazoa; phylum Chordata; class Actinopteri; order Syngnathiformes; family Syngnathidae; genus Festucalex; species Festucalex cinctus. The sequence continues at coordinate 25,190,334 of NC_135424.1, forward strand.
TAGGGCTAGATAGAATACTTATTTATTAATTGATTTAATTACATTTTTTCATAGCTCCCTAATATAAAGTATATGGTATTTGCATTGAAGTACAGTGTTGTACCTGAACAAGCTTAATGAACACAAGTTCATGAACTCGTTTACATTTTGGGTGACCATGAACTGAACTAGTGCATTTTGGCTTCTTGAACATTTCTGTTCTCTTCCTTCCCCCTTCCCCCCACATCAACACAGTGACCACTACTCCTCACCACGGAACAGGTCAGAGGGCAGCTGAGGAAGCTCCAACCCAGGAAAGCTACGGGCCTGGACAAAGTGTGTCCAAAACTACTGAAGGCCTGCGCTGCAGAACTGGGGGAACCAGTAAAACAGATCTTCAACCTCAGCCTGCAGACTGGGAGAGTGCCAACACTCTGGAAGACATCCCGCATCACTCCTGTTCCAAAAAAGAACTGGGCCAGCGAGTTTTGAATGACTTCCAACCAATGGCACTCACTTCACATCTGATGAAGACGTTTGAGCGGCTCTTCCTCAGCCCCCTCAGACCTCAGGTACAGCACGCCCTGGACGGCCTGCAGTTTGCGTACCAGCCAGGTGTTGCTGTGGAGGATGCCATCCTCTACCTGCTCCATCGAATCCACTCCCATCTGGATAAGGGATGTGGCACAGTGAGGATCCTCTTTTTGGACTTCTCCAGTGCCTTTAACACCATCCAGCCCCCTCTGCTTCGGGACAAACTAGGCAGGATGGGAGTGGACCCCCACCTGGTGAACTGGATCTTCGATTACCTCACTTGCAGACCACAGTATGTCGGGCTGAAGGACATCACATCTGGCACAGTGGTCAGTAACACAGGAGGCCCTCAGGGCACAGTGCTGGCTCCTCTTCTCTTCACCCTGTACACCTCGGACTTCTGCTACAACTCGGAGATGTGTCATGTCCAGAAGTACGCCGACGATACAGCCATCGTTGGGTGCATCCAGGACAACAGAGAGGAGTATCGGAGACTGGTCAGAGACTTTGCTGCATGGTGCCATACCAACCACCTCCAGCTCAATACCTCGAAAACGAAGGAGCTGGTCATTGACTTTAGGAGGTCCAGACCAGGACCGCGACCAGTCCTGCTAGAGGGAGCTGAGGTGGAGGTGGTGGACAGTTACAAATACATTGGGCTGTGGCTGGACAATAAACTGGACTGGACAACACACACCAGTCACCTGTACAGGAAGACACAAAGCAGGATGTACTTCCTGATGAGACTGCATTCTTTCAACATCTGCAGCAAACTTCTGAAGATGTTTTACCAGTCTGTGGTTGCCAGTGTCCTCTTTTACACCGTGGTGTGCTGGGGGGGTAGCATATCCAAGAAGGACTTTCACAGACTGGACAAGCTTATCAGTCGGGCCGGGCCTCTGTGGTCGGCATGAAGCTAGACTCTGGTGACAGTGGCAGAGAAGAGGACTCTGGACAAACTGCTGGATATTATGGACAATAGCAGCCACCCTCTGCACACTGTCATCAGCATTCAGAGGAGCCTCTTCAGCAGAAGTCTGACGCTCCCCAAGTGCCAGACTAAACAACTCTTTTGTTGTACTCCACAACTCCCCACTATGGGGGCAGCAGCATGCACTTCACTTCACAAATATGACACTTTACTGTACTTTAATTTATTTAATTCAATCTCCGGTGGAATAATCTTATTTATTGATTGATTGAATTTTTATTTTATTTGTATTATTATTATTAATAATACAATCTCTGGTGTAATAACCATATTTATTGATTGATTGAATTATTTTTTATTTTATTATCTGTTCTCATTGCTGCTGCACATGTAAATTTCCCAGAGGGAGCCATCCCAAAGGGATCAATAAAGTCAAGTCCAAGTCTAAGTCTCATTCTGGGGTAAATGAATGGCTTTGAACACAGTTCATTTTTTTCTCCAGGTTACCAGGTTTTCTCATTAGAAAACCAGATTAAAGACACCATGAATGGGCAAAAGAGCCTTAATTAGGTGATAAATGCCATGGACCTTTTTCACACAAAAATGTCAATACATCATCACCAGGAATCTCAGTTTCCAGCCCTTATACAAAGTATTTAGTACTAGATGGATCGCAGAGTATATTGTACACTATCTCAAGCATTGGCCCAAAATCACCTTTGCCGATGTGGAAACTATTGTACAACGAATCTCCAAAGGACTATGGGGGAAAAAAAACCCCAACAAACTATGAACAAGTTCATTTTTGGACCAAAGAACTTAGTTTTAAAAAATTAAATTATGAACTATGAACTGAACTAGTTAATTACATTTTTTTTTTTAGCTGAACTTTGAACTAGTTCGCGCAGAAAATGAACTTTCCCAACATTGCTGAAGTACGCAGAAGACATCAGACCCCTTTACAGTGGGGCAAATAAGTATATAGTCAACCACCAATTGTGCAAGTTCTTCTACTTGAAAAGATTAGAGAGGCCTGTAATTGTCAACATGGGTAAAGCTCAACCATGAGAGACAGAATGTGGGAAAAAAATTCAGAAAATTACATTGTTTGATTTTTAAAGAATTTATTTGCAAACATGGTAGAAAATAAGTATTTGGTCAATACCAAAAGTTCATCTCAATACTTTGTTATGTACCCTTTGTTGGCAATAACGGAGGCCAAACGTTTTCTGTAACTCTTCACAAGCTTTTCACACACTGTTGCTGGTATTTTGGCCCATTCCTCCATGCAGATCTCCTCTAGAGCAGTGATGTTTTGGGGCTGTCGTTGAGTAACACGGACTTTCAACTCCCTCCACAGATTTTCTATGGGGTTGAGATCTGGAGACTGGCTAGGCCACTCCAGGACCTTGAAATGCTTCTTACGAAGCTACTCCTTTGTTGCCCTGGCTGTGTGTTTGGGATCATTGTCATGCTGAAAGACCCAGCCACGTCTCATCTTCAATGCCCTTGCTGATGGAAGGAGATTTTCACTCAAAATCTCTCGATACATGACCCCATTCATTCTTTCCTTTACACAGATCAGTCGTCCTGGTCCCTTTGCAGAAGAAGAGCCCCAAAGCATGATGTTTCCACCCCCATGCTTCACAGTGGGTATGGTGTTCTTCGGATGCAATTCAGTATTCTTTTCTCCTCCAAACAGGAGAACCTGTGTCTTTACCAAAAAGTTCTATTTTGGTTTCATCTGACCATAACACATTCTCCCAGTCCTCTTCTGGAGCATCCAAATGCTCTCGAGCAAACTGCAGACGGGCCTGGACGTGTACTGGCTTCAGCAGGGGGACACGTCTGGCAGTGCAGGATTTGAGTCCCTGGCGGCGCAATGTGTTACTGATTGTAGCCTTTGTTACTGTGGTCCCAGCTCTCTGTAGGTCATTCACTAGGTCCCCCCCGTGTGGTTATGGGATTTTTGCTCACCGTTCTTGTTATCATTTTGACGCCACGGGGTGAGATCTTGCATGGAGCCCCAGATCGAGGGAGATTATCAGTGGTCTTGTATGTCTTCCATTTTCTAATAATTTCTCTCACAGTTGATTTATTTACGCCAAGCGTTTTACCTATTGCAGATTCAGTCTTCCCAGCCTGGTGCAGGTCTACAATTTTGTCTCTGGTGTCCTTCGACAGCTCTTTGGTCTTGGCAATAGTGGAGTTTGGAGTGTGACTGACTGAGGTTGTAGACAAGTGTCTTTTATACCAATAATGAGTTAAAACAGGCGCCATTAATACAGGTAACGAGTGGAGCCTCGTTAGACCTCATTAGAAGAAGTTAGACCTCTTTGACAGCCAGAAATCTTGCTTCTTTGTAGCTGACCAAATACTTATTTTCCACCATGTTTTCAAATAAATTCTTTAAAAATCAAACAATGTAATTTTTAATTTTTTTTCCCACATTCTGTCTCTCATGGTTGAGCTTTACCCATGTTGACAATTACAGGCCTCTCTAATCTTTTCAAGTAGGAGAACTTGCACAATTGGTGGTTGACTAAATACTTATTTGCCCCCACTGTATGTACACTTCCGACAGTATTGTAAATGTTTGCATAAATTTGCAAAATGTTATTAGATTAAATTCCCGAATGTATTTACTTTATTTAGAATGCCCCTTAACCCGGATGTTGTTTCGTTGGGCGGATGTTATGTAGCGCGCACCGTTTAGTACGGACGTAGAGACGAGAGCGGGAGGAGAGATGAACAAGAGCAACGCGATCCACAAGAAGAAATAAAATTGCATAAAAACATTCTACAACTGGTCAAGAGCGCACACGGTAAATAATCACTTCAATCGAAGAGCATTATATTAAACAGTTGTAATTTGAAATGCTAATTTGTTAAGTAAAATTTCATTCGTTTACACACTGTATTTAAGCTAGCTAACTCAAACTTAGCTACATTAGCACATGCTGTATCTACTGTAAACAGAAGGTTTGCACTAGAAAAGATTTCATCTTTATTCCATAAAAGAGCTTTAATTTCATATTTGGTTAACACTGACAGTATTTGCTATCATGGTGTCCACAATAGGAATGTATATGTTGCTAAATATTTTGCATCAAATTGTAAATGTGATTATTGATGTAATTTTCATTTTATTCCCTTTAGTTTTCACAGTGTGTCGTATTCAATGACTGTGTGTCTAAAACTGTTAGGAAGAATAAAACACATAAAACATCGGTATAAAGCGTGGATGATTGACCAAGGTGTAGCTATAAGCATACCTGAATCTCTATGTGTCTTGGGTTATCTATGTATTTCTCAATAAGAAGTCTATCATCTCCAAAGCTTGATGCTGCTTCTTGCGATGAAAACCGGAAGCCTCCTCTGTAATAATAGATAAACAAGCACACACGCAAACAAATTTCAGGATTTTAGTCAGATATTTGAAATAATACTGTGCTGAAGCTATTAAACAGCACCCTTTTCAAACAGGTAACTTATGAACCATCCATTTTTTAGCAACATATAATGTGTATAACTACAATACCTTTAAGGTGTTATAATTAATTGATTAACAATCACCTGGTTCCATGTTTACCCCAATATGATGCAATTTGCCAATTGTCAACGAAAAAAATGTGGCAAGGAATACCATCATGTTTGATGTCAAGTGGCTACTTGCCTTCCCTGAAAAATGCAATCAAGAAACCACAACTTGAAATTAAATCAAAGAAAATAAGAGATGGGATTGTCAGTGCGGTTCTGGCATTTAATTCATTTGCTCCCAATAACGTGTAAATATGTTTTTTTTTTTAAATGTTCTAAGTGTCCCAAAGACGTATTTATAAGTTTTTTTGTTTTTTGTTTTTTTTATGCTAGAGCATACAGAAGGCTTTGATTCAGCCTCTCAACTGCAAAGAACGGTTTCAGAAATGGTAGTTATTACACAAACGGCCAGCAGGTGGCAGCAGAGCAAAGGAGATCAACCAGGGCCATGTAGAAAAAAAGCTCAATTACTTACAATTTTAAATAGATTTGTGAAAACTGATGAAACTTAGCTCTCTTCTAATGCTAATTGCTTCAAAACAGATACAGATAGAAACATACTTTTTTTCCTGATGAAAGAAGAGACTTTAATCTATCTTTTGATCGGTTCCATGCTTTTATAGCAATTGAACACAATATTCTGTGGGCCTCGCAAAATCAGTCAAAATCCAGTAAAACAGCCGGGAGCGAACGGGACTACTTCTGTGAAAATGGCTGGGAGTGAATGAGTTAAGGCAAAGCTGTTACTTTAGATTGAACAATTTAGAATAGGAAAAATATGTCCGTAGCATTGGCCCTCCATCAGAATAGCAGGATTGAAGGATTATTCATAGTATTTTTTTTCTTTGAACACCAGCACAGCAATGTACACAACTAAGGCGTGTTAGTAGATTTAATGACTTGGAGTAAGGATGTGACCATGTATTGAAAACCCCATCATGGAAGTAGACATGGTGAGTTTTATGAGTAGCCACTGCCAATTCCAAGGCCAGATTAAATTTAAAAAAAAAAAGAAAAAAAAAAAGAGGGTGATTCATCAGGAAGGGCACATGGCATTAAAAACTGCGGCAAACATACAAATTCTGCATTGGAAACCCCTCAAAAACAAGACGCTGTATCTCAAGAGACTATCCTAAATAGAAAAAAAGAAAAGCAAAATCATGCAAGAAGTTTCTCGAAACTTCAGAAAAAGTTAAATGTTTATTACGGCTGCTAGGCCGCAAGATAGTGAGCCCAACGGTTCACTTCTCGGCCACATATTTGATTGACAGGTAAAAAGCCAAGCTGGGTCTATCTTCAGCCCATTCAGCAGACACGCCCACAGAATCTGACAAGTGGGAGGATAACTATTTTTTCTGATTTCGGAACCTCATTTGATATACAGTAATTGAGGATTTCTTTTTTCATTCAAATTAGATATGTGGAACAAGGCTTGTGCGGTGTGTCAAATTTATATGACAGAGGCTGTGCACATTCTCCAGCGGACTTAAGATGTCTAGCGTCTTGTGAAACATTGCACGTTGTGTTTCATCTAACTGCCTGCTGATGGGACCAGTGACGGCTGACGCATGCTGACGGTGCAGGACATACAGTTGTGCTTCAAACTTCAGAGGATAATTTGAAAGTAATAAATGCTGCAGACTGTCAGTTAACTTTAACTATATGAAAGAAGGTACAATCATGTCAGCGAGGAAAGGACTGAGGAACCAGCAACATGAGCGAGTGATACCAAACGCTGGACTCGACGCAGGACAAGTCAGAGAGCCAACTGTCTGATGTCTACTCATGCCAAAAAATGCTAAGTCTTGCTTGATGTAACGATATCCAAACATCACGATACGATATTATCACAATATGAACGTCACGATACAATAATTATCACGATATTGTGGTGGTGTTGGCGATATTAAAAAAGATCACAATATTGTAAGAAAAAAAGAGCGCATTCTAAAAAACAACAACACAATATTGTACATAACAGGAATGCATATAAACAACTTACAATCTCTAATAATATTGAGACACTTACTTGCTAATGCAAGCGCACATTGATCGCTTCACAAGCAAATTAGGTTCCCCTTCATCTGACAATTAGCATAGATTTTAAACATAGAAGGCCAAAACATCCCCAATGAAAATTAAATTGCACTAATAAACTAGCCACTAGAGGGTGCTAGAACTGCACAAATGGAAATCAACCTGACTTTTTTTTTTTAACAGATGTGTTCCTTTTAAATATTGTGAATATGACGACGACAATATTGTGGCAGTTTTAATATCACATATCATATGTTTCAATTGTATGTTGAAATGTTTGTTTGTCACAATGCTGTCCGAAAGGAAAAATGAACAAATAAATCAAATCAAATCAAATCAAATCACGATATCACGATATTACCCTTATTGTGACATCCCTATTCCCAGGTACCGAGAATTGTAACTGTACCGGTTCAAATGTGAAATCTACCCATCCCTAGTCATGCATTTAGACGAACATTTACTAATGGTGAGAGTGTGCAAAGAGAATTGTACTATTACCTTCATAGTGGCAACATATTTTACTTTGCATGTGAGGTAAATCAGGTAAATCAGCATCAGGATTTTCGGATTGCAAACATGCAGATGAGAGATTACATGAAAATGAAAACAGACACATTCACAAAATGGCCATGATAGCTTTTATTAATTAACGAGTCCGCTGAACGCGGTTTGGTGGATTCTGAACTAAAAAGACAATTTTATCATGACTGTCTGTACTGGTCTGATGTGCTTCAGAAAGTCAACTGATGGGTAAAAAAGTGTTTGCTGAAATTGTTGGTAAAGTGAAAATGGTTAAATATTTCTCAACTGTTGATTCAACCCCTGACATTTTCCATGTTGATCAGATGACATTTATACTGTTGTTTGCTGAGAGGTTGGATCCCAGAGCGCAGACACAAATAAGATTTTAACTCTTTATTCACATAACTTGACTAAACGAAAAACAACGAGAATGCATCGAGAATCATGAGACACCAAGCCCCCTTGGGCTGCGCACAAAGGAACAGCTTGCAATAATCCGGCAAACCACACAATTCTCAGACCGTCAGACAGTCAGTCAATCTCATTGGTTGTGGCTAGACATGTGAGTACCAGTACTGACATGGAAATCTCTGATTGGCTGTTAACCCAGTAATTACAGATAGTCCCTGACATTAACAAACATCATATAGCATAAAAGATTCCTGACATCACATAGTCCAGACATAAAGCATAAAACTAGTTGAAACTGGATGCTGTTACAATACCAAAACAGACACGTAACGGGTCGTGAACTCTGGCGCACGGTCATGAACTCTACTCAAACTTAACCCAGGCGTGACCCAAGACATGAGACAAGACCCAAACATTACTCCTGCATGACCCGAGTCATGACATATACGAAGATTTGTCTCGCATTGATGGGCGCAGATGGGCGCATTGAAGAGCGCTTTGTAAAATTTTGGCCAATATTAAGGCACACTGGTGAAAGCCCGTTGCAGTCACTAACAAGCGTTTTAGAAGAGATGGGCGTTGATATTGCAAATTGCAGGGGGCAGAGCTATGATAATGTCAGGGAATGTTGAGGGAAATCAACCCCCAAGCTGAGTGGGTGGCATGTGCACCCCACACACGTGTGTGCTGATTTGTTTGCCAATGGTGAAAACTAAGCAGAGCATCTCGGTTAGGGTTTGGGGGGGCTATATTTTATGGTTAGCCCCGGGGGCCTATGTGTAGGTAAAGGCTCTATAAATCATAGAGACATACCTTGTTTCGTCATCATTCCATGCAACTCTCATTCCTTTGCCTCCTCCGCCAGCAGATGCTTTTATCATGACCGGATAGCCTAGCAGTAACAAAAATAATGACACACAAAACAAATAATAATTATTGCCGAAATGTAAAATGTACGGGTGTGCCATCTAAGGCAACCCACGATTCGATTCGGATTAAGGGCGATACGATTCAATTATGGAACGATTATCACGTTACTAATGATCATCATGTTTATCATAATTTTCAATGCATCTTTTTTCCATGATTTTTTTTCTTACTTTGTGGTTACTTCGTACTTTTAAGGTATATTTGTCAGTATTCATTAATTAAAGTAGCCAAACAAATTCATGTGCATTAGTTTTTTTATTTCCAATCACCAAATGATCCAACAGGAATGATGGAAACGATGCCCATACAACACAATGCAGCCCTTAAGCTGCTCCTTTTCACAAGAAGGTGCAAAAACAATTGTTTCAAAGGCAGTACTTTTCAAAAATTGATTTCTTTAATTTACAATAAAATAAGATTTACTCTGGTGGAATGAATTCCACATGTTCTGGAAAATATTAAACATAACGTGCCTTTAGAAATAAATAAGACTTCTTTTAACCAAATTACTTTGTGTTTTTACAGATTTCTGTACTTTTAGCAGCGGTAGTGTTCCATCGTTAAATTATTATCTCTTTTACTGCCACACGTTATCAAAAAAAAAAAAACTTTTAATATGACAAAGGCTTTGATCATTTACATCATCCTTGAAAACGTTCAATTTCATCAGATTTCATCATGTTTCATACGCAATGAGCCCATTTAAAAGAGATACAACTCTGCCATCTGCTGGCCATAGATAGTGAGTGTTTTTGATTCCACAACTCATTGACCAGGCAGCGCGTGCTGCACTTAGAGGGTGAACTGCCCATTGATAAAAAAACAAAACAAAACAAAAAAAACGTAGTTGACATCATTTAACGTTTATGACGGCATACATCGTGATTTTACTAATCGTTATTAAACGTTTTTGGCGGTTAAAGAGTTATGGAAAATAATAGTTTTTGAACATATATTAATCGTGTTTCTGTCATTAAATTATTATGGAAAATCATCGTTTTTCAACATTTATGAACCATAATCTAATCATCACGTGTCAAGCTCAGTGGTCTAGTGGTAGAGTGTCCACCCTGAAACTGGGAGGTTGAGGGTGCAATCCCCTGGCCGGGTCCTACCAAAGACTATAAAAATGGGACCCAATTACCTCTCTGCTTGACACTCAGCATTAAGGGTTGGAATTGGGGGGTTACATCACCAAAAATGATTCCCGAGCGCGGCCCCTGCTGCTGCTCACCGCTCCCCCAGGGGATGGGTTAAATGCGGAGAACAAATTTCACCCCACTTCGGTGGATGTGACAATCAGTGATAATTAAACAATTAAACAAACCTCAATGAACCTAATAATCACCCCTAGTAAAATGTTAAGAAAATATGAGCCTACAAATCTTTCAAACATCACTAATGAATGCACACAAATTGAAAAAAAAAAAAAAAACTAAACTAAAAACTGACAGTTATTGTACCAGCTCAAGCCGTCTGTGTATGCAGAAAATGAACACATTCTGTCCTTATCATCGGAATAAAGGTAAAATTGGTCAATAGCATTCTTTGTTTGGATGCAAAATCTAACTGGACACAAGTGACAAGTGACTTACCAATGTTTTGTGCGATTTCAACAGCTTCCTTTGGAGTCTACAACATAGTTTGGTTATAGAAAATAAATGGCTGGCAACTGACAGCTGTATTGTAAAACAAATATATATAATCACAAATATAGCATTGACAAGGAATATAAATAAATACCCTTCAAATAATTATTATCAGTCAAACATAACAAGAAGATGTTTTATGCAATCCGTTCCGTTCTCATACCTTGACCACGCCATCAAATCCTGGAATAGTGTTAACCTTTGCAGCCTTAGCAATTAGTTTGCTCTCAATTTTATCCCCCATGGCTTGAATTGCATGAGTGTCCGGGCCAATAAATGTCACACGCTCCTTTGCCTAGAAAATGCATCATAAAACCACATTAGTTACACAGTTAAAGGGGAAAAATGTTCAACAGTACATTTTAGGCTGATTTATTGGTTGGTGGTCATCCTGAGTTAAAAAACAAAACAAAACAAAAAATATACAGAAGTATTTGGACAGTGTTGTGTGCTGAGAGGTTTGGATCCTAAAGGCGCAGACATCATATAGCCTAAACTAGTTGAAACTGGATTCAGTTACATCAATACCAAAACAGACACGTAACGGATCGTAAAATCTGGTGCACGGTCATGATCTCTATTCAAACTTAACCCAGGCGTGACCCCAGACATGAGACAAGACCCAATCATTACTCCTGCATGACTCGAGTCATGACAGACAGTGCCAGTTTCTATTTTTCCAAGTTGGACAATTGACGTGACAGTCTTTTTTTTTTTTTTTTGTGGTTAATTCTTGGGTGAAACTCTGTTGCAGTCAGCTACTGCCTGATGTTTGGAGTCGAGGGGCATCACCAAATTTGGTGCTTCCTCACTAGAAAAAGTTTCTCAGGACTTCACTGCTGCCTCCTTTAGTTGCTGTGCGTTTGTGGGGCTGTCTTGAGAAAGCACATCAGTCCTGGCCATGAAGGAATACTGTAGTCAGTTCAATTTAGGTCTTGTGATACATACAGTAAAACAAATGCAGGTGCCTCACTTATTTATCAGTGTTGCATACGCGCGTAACGGGCCTGAAAGTTGGGTACACAACAATCAAAATACACTTGATGGAAGAATATGCACTCCTGTCTGAATGGTTAAGTATGAATGAGGATTTTACTTACTAGTCTCTTTGCAAACTCTTTGTTTTCTGAAAGAAAGCCATATCCTGGGTGTACCTAGACAAAGGAAAAAAATATATAAATACCCTGTAGATATTAGGGATGTCACGATAAGGGCAATATCGTGATATCGTGATATATTAAAACTGCCACAATATCGTCATCGTCATGTTCACAATATTTAAAAGGAACACATCTGTTAAAAAGGTCGACAGGAAGACCAAAAGGTTGATTTCCATTTGTGCAGTTCTAGCACCCTCTAGTGGCTAGTTTATAAGTGCAATTTAATTTTCATTAGGGATGTTTTGGCCTTCTATGTTTAAAATATATGCTAATTGTCAGATGAAGGGGAACCTAATTTGCTTGTGAAGCGCAATAATAATAAGATATATGTTTGATCGCATTCTCACCAAATGGGGCCCAGAAAAAAAGACAGAAATGGCTGCAAGCAATCAGGAGGGTACAACTTGATGCTCAAAGCCTGGATTCCGGCTGATGCTGACAGGGTTTGTGAGGCTCACTTTATTACCGGTAAAGTACTTGTAACTATACATTTGTTATTTGAAGAGGATTTTAAAAAATAAATTAATTGAGTTTGTGCAGTATAAAATCCGCTCAGTCATTTTTTTCACGGTCTTATTCAGGTGTTCCAAAGCACGAAGGCTGCCTGAAGGCTAAAGAAAAAGCTGTCAAGTGTTACGAACGCAGGATCAAAAAGCAACGAGTGTCAGAATTGTGTTATAGATTCCTAGAAATTAGACAAAATGTGTAATTTTTGTGTCTAGTTTTATACTTGAGTGTCCACATCTTGTTCATCTTATCCGAATAAATATTAAATTTTCCATCTGTGTTTTGATACCTGCCAGCATCACTTGTGTACACAGTAGCCTAGTTCTAAGTCATATCCTGTCATCTGCATTAAAGGTGCTACAATGCTATGTAACATGACTGCATGTTTCTCCAAGACTGGATTTGAAAAGAAGAATTGTTTAAGCTCGGATATTAAGTTGTTCACCAGAAACCAGATGCCATTGAAATTCTTACATCATGCTTTGCATTAGAGTAAATGTCACCGAAGCAGATGTCTGTGTGGCCAGGAAACAGGTGAGTCAGACCAACATTTATCATCATCCCTCATATATGGGCTTTAAATACCGTAATTTATGGACTATAAGGCGCACCTGATTATAAGCACACATCTTTGTGAGGACATCCATTGACATAATGCATTTCCTAGACCCTTACCCTAACCCCAACCATCAAAAATGATTGACTAACACGTACACCAACCCCAACCACAACCCAATTCAAACCTAAACTCTAAAACCAAGTCTTGACCTTCAAAAAGAGGTCTTGCAAAGTGAGGACCAGCCAAAATGTCCTCACTTCACAAAAATGTCCTCATTCTGTAGGATAAAGACATATTTTGGTCCTCACAATGTAGTATGTACACGTACGCACATGCACACACGGTGATTGTCAACTTCGTCCAGCCCTTCCCTTCAATTTCAGTGTGGTATGGTCATTAAAACACGGGCGATGGTGGTTGTTTGTTTTTGCCGTGACGCGCAACTAATCACCGGGTGTTATTTTGTCACGCCGAGGGGATTTTTATTTTTTATTTTTCACGCCGAGTGGAATAAGCTCTTCTTTCGCGACCAAGATGACGTGACTTTGCGATACGAGCCGTGTTTTTGACCGGCAATTCACCATCGAGTGTTATGTCACGGTGAGTGGAAATGGTTTGCCTTTCGTTACGACGTTGCCGTGATTTTGCGGTACTAAGCGCTAAGCTAACTCCCGGTGAAATGTGTTTGACTCGACAAAACGACGCCGCAGCTAACTGGTCGTGCACATTTGTGTTATTCATATAGACTTGTAAATAGGGGTGTGAATTGCCTAGTACCTGACAATTCGATCCGTATCACGATTCATAGGTCACGATTCGATTCGATACCGATTAATCCCGATATGAATTTACAAGTGGATTGTTGCGATTTTTTTACTCAGATTTAGAAAATATCATTCAGTAAACTTATACATGTACACTGTTAGATTTGTATGAAAACTTATTATTTATTGATCTGAAACTTCAGTCTTATAACTGTAAGCCACTGTATTTAACAAACAGGTTGTAACATTTTTCACGTTTGAACAGAGTTGAAATAAAATATTAAGGCTTAATATTGTATTAATATAACATTCTTCCATGCTTAAGGTGTGAAAGTTAGACGCTTTGTTGAATATTTTTCCATCAAAAATGGATGTTAAAAAATTTGATTCGGCTGCTTATTGAATCGATTCGAGAATTGCATGCTGTAGTATCGCGATATATTGCAGAATCTATTTTTTTTAACACCCCTACTTGTAAATGTCTATAAGCAATCGTGGTATTCACGGCAGGCCAAGAATTTTCATTCCGAGTGTTCACGGCAAAATAACGCTCGCAGGAGATTTGCCGGTCGCAGCAAAATAAATAACTACTGACTTATAGAAAATGACAGTTACATAATTAAGCTGCTGCCAAGCGCTACACGAGGGTGCGAACTAAATGACAATATTACAAATATTTCTGTAATATTATTGTCGTGTTTACCTTCGTTATCTGTGTCGCGGTGACTCCAGTATTGCTCCGGTGTCCATGAAAAGTGGCGTCGAACTGGCCGTCCCATTCACTCTGCAGTCATTTCCACTGCGGCTTCCGCTGTACTGATCCATGAGCGTTTTATCTTTGCAGATTTTTTGAGGGTCGTGTGAATATTTTAGTTGTTCACCTCACCAAGCTTGGCAGTAATAACGTGCATGGTGGCTTGGGTGACGCTGATTCAAAGTCGCGCTGATGTCTTCGTCCCCCAAATGTTTAAAAGAGCCTGTACCTCTGTCCTCCTATCCATTCGCTTTTCCTCCATTTTAAAATATTGCAACCAATGAGGACATAATCAAATCTAATAAATATTGTAAATACTGTACGAGTGTACGTGTACGCTTGCAGTAAAAGAGGTGTAGGCTCGCAGTTCGGCTAATGACGGCTGTGCAACACACCTCCAAATTCAAACAACCAATCAGACCAACCAAAATTGAGTCATTTTTTTTACTCTGTCCGCCTACATCTCACGGCAGTTTGCAACACACTCTGTGTGTTGGCATAAAAGGTACGTGTGAAACATGGACGGCGACGGCGCAAACGTACCCCCCCTCGTCTCCCGACGACCGGCACTGCAGAACCAGTGCTGAAAGGGTTCTAAACAGCATTTACAACGGAACCGCTCGGCCCCAAAAGAGTGGAGACATCCAGGGACAAAAAATGCCGCTTCGGTGTGGAACCGGTCCTGTGCAAAAGCGCCATATATATGTTTGTATGTAAATTGTAGTCTGCGCGGTACGCATGTACGCGTATGCTGTGCGGAGCAGTAAGCAGCCAGCCAATCACATTGCAGCGGGTCATGTTTCACTCAAATACTCTTTGCTTGAGTCGGTCCGCAGTGGTGTGCTCTCATTGCTGCGGGAGAGCCAGCGGAGGACACGGCGACTTTCGAACGTACGTTTTAAACATAGTGCAGAGAAAGCATTAATGCACTTGCGTTATTTTTTTTCACCAGCACGTACTTGAAAGCTGCCCGCATTTGCGAGTGAAATGCTTGCACTGTCGAGCCCTGTTTCACCCTTTATCATCAGCTATATAAGCTGTTATTTCTTTTTTCTTCTCAAAACAGAAATGAAAGTTAATAATCCAGTACATCCTGTTGTGCTCAGTAGCCTACTATTACTATACACTGCAGTATAATTTAATAGCTTGTATCACATCAGTGCTCAAAGAAAGCACTGAAAATAAAACAATATTTTATGGATGTAAGTAAGTACACCCGTACCATTTCTCATTTAAAAAGAGCCATAAATGTTAATTATGTAATTCATAATAGACTTACAGCTTGGGATTTAGTGTTTCTGACAGCATCCATAATTGCATCCATGTTGAGGTAGCTCTGACTGGTAGGAGCGGGGCCAACACATACTGCCTCATCAGCCATCTTGACATGAACCTGGATACACAGAACTGTTTTACAAGGCTTGAAATGAGTGGTTTCACATCAATATGTGGATTTTGTGAGAAAAATGGACACACTGATGTGCAAAATTGTGAGTGGGCATACTGAATTTATGCAGGTATTATATACCATGACAGAATTCTGTCATTACATTAAAAAACAAACAAACAGGACTTCCGGTGGGACGGTCGAGCAGTATGGACGTGTGAAGTAGGAACTCCCGCAGGCCAGCGATTAAAAACTCGACTTAAGCACGACAAATATTCATGTGGTGATGAGTGGAGTTTCAACAAAAACGAAGAGCAAAAGGGCCCCAGAAAAGACCAAGGAAAAGAAAGGATAAACACAAACAACGATAGCAAGCTACCACTGGAAGCGAGCATGGAGGCATTTCAGAGTAGCCTGGACTGTATTAGCCAACAAATTCAAGACTTGCGCAACGGCATGAAAATGGATCTGAAAGCCCATAGAGACGAAATGACAGCTCAAATGAGAACTGAACTATCAGAATTCAAGGAAGACATTGAACAGAAATTTGCAAAATAAATACGGACATCGGACAACAAAATGAGGAGATCAAGGCCGGTCTCGAGCGCACCGAGGAAATCGAGTCGTGGAGCCACGAAGCTAACTCTGCGTTGCAAGAAGTCATACAAGGACAACAAAAACTCATAGACAAATTGGATGACTTGGAATCGCGTTCAAGACGGAACAACTTACGGATTTATGGCATGCAAGAGGAAGTAGAGTCCAAAAATGCTTCGATGGCACAGTTTGTGGATAAGTGGCTCCGTGAAGAATTTTCGCTTGAGTTTGATCTACAAATTCAGCGTGCACATCGAGCGCTTGGCCCGAAGCCGAAACCCGGCCGCCAGCCCAGATCGATTGTCGTCTTTTTTTCAGCAGTTCACGGTGAAAGAGATGATTTTGAAAAAGGCGTGGGAGAAGAAAGTTGTCACGACGATCACCGGATTTATTTTGATCATGATTATTCTGAGAGGATGCTACAACAGCGCAAAGCATATGTTAATGTCAAGAAAGTCTTAAAGAAAGAAGGCATCCGATTCCAGACTCCTCTCAACAAGATGTGCATCCATTGGACCAGTGGCGTGAAAACGTATGGCAGCGCGGAGGAGGCAACCAGCGACCTGATGGAAAGAGGATATGAGGTGGACAACGCGGCGGCTGCCTGCGGACGCGGCGGGGAGGCTGCCGTCACGAGGAGGCTCCAAACGACCGGGTCCGTGACGTGGAAGAACACCGGGAGCAGGCGCACGGAGGAGGCTATCAGAAGAACGCGAGGAGGATTGCAGAATATCAGCTCCGGGGGAATAAGACAGGACAAACTTCATCAATGTCAGCCTGAGTTGGAAAGCATGGTGAACGGTGACTCGCTGAATGAAGGTAACATGAATGTGGTCTTGGTGGGGTGTAGAATTACACAGTTGGCTGATAGAAGACTGAAACGTCTTAATGACTGGTAAGAGTATATTAATCCTGAACGGGTTAATTCTCATTACTGGAAGGGGGCCCTCTCTTTATGGGAGATTTTCCCCCTCAAAACAGAAAGAGGGCCAGTATGGGTGGTGGGTTGCTGGCTTCTCTTTATGGAGGTCGCTATATTTTCTTTTTTATTTAGTTTTAGATGTTTATGTTGGATCAACAGTTTTGTATGTTCATGTTGGATCAACAGTTGTATATGTTTATGTTGTATTAGCAGAAAGCCTGAGAAAGATTTTTATGATGTACATCATTGAAAATGTTTATGGTCTCTCACCAAGAAGAAGTTAAATTACTTTCCTTGAATGTCAATGGCTTGGGAAACCCAGTCAAAAGGGCTAGGATAATGGTCAAACTTAAGAAGGAAAAGACACATAAATTTCATACAAGAAACTCATTTGTCGAAAACAGAACATGAGAAATTGAAGAGGTTTGGATTCAAAAACACATATTATAGTTCGCACTCTAATACCCGTAAAAGAGGAGTGGCGATATTGATATCGAATATGGTCAAATTTGAACTTCAGAAATAAAGGATAAAGAAGGTACTTATATTATTGTGAAAGGGAAGATAAACCAAACAATAATAACTCTAGTGAACATATATGCACCTCCAGAGAGTACTAAAGGCTTTTTTAAATTTGATATTATAGCTCTGGAAACAGAAGGCATATGCATATGTGGAGGTGATTTCAATGTTGTGATGGATTACGACTTGGATACGACCAGCTATAAGAGAAATAAGAAGTCGATCACAAAACTTGTGAAGACTACATGGGATGACATGTTTTTTTTTATGTGTGGAGGGATCTGAATCCATTGCAAAGAGATTTTACTCATTATTCAGCAACATATTCCACTTATTCTAGAATTGATTTTTTTCTTTATGCAGAAGGAGGACAGGGATAAAATTAGAGAATGTAGGATTGGAGTGGCAGATGTGTCTATTCACAATGCTGTCTACTTGAAGATAGGACTGGACTGTAGAAGGAGAGATACAATATGGAGGTTGAATGTGGAAATATTAAACAACAAGTCAGTCACTGAACAAATTAGAATGTCTATAAAGACATACTTAAAAGAAAATGACAATGGTGAAACAGATCCAACTATATTGTGGGATGCTTTAAAAGCAGTTTTACGTGGGAAATTAATCGCAATTACAAGCAATCTCAAAAAAGAAAAAAATAAGCAATACAAAAACCGTATTGCAGAATTACAAACCTTGGAGCAGAAACATAAATAGAAAAGTAAAGTTGACCCAAAAATCAAACAACAGATGAAAGGAAGAAGAAAAGATTTATGATCTTATTCAACATGAAACAGAAACTAAAGCAAGATATTTGAAGCAAACATATTACGAATCAGGTCCTAAAGCAACTATTATTATTAGCAAGACGTTTGCAAAAGCTACAAGCAGTAAATACCATTAATAAGATACATGATCCCAAAACAAGTCAACCAAAATATGAGCCAAAAGAAATTGAAAATATTTGTAGAAATTATTATAAGGATCTTTACTCTCAGACATCCCCCTCAGACCAGACTGATATTAAAACTTTTCTCGAGCCCCTGGATTTACCTTCTATTGGTACGACACAAAATGAGAAAATAACAGCAGTAATAACAATTGAAGATATTCGAAAAGCAATTGGAAAATTGAAGCCAAACAGGGCACCAGGGAGCGATGGATTTTCATCCGAATGGTATAAGATGTTTATTGAAGAAATAACACCTTTACTTTACACTACCTTTAACTGGATTATGTCTCAGGGCAAAATCCCCCCATCCTGGACGGAAGCAATTATTACAGTGATCCTAAAACCATTGAAAAACAAGGAACATTGCCAGAATTACAGACCAATATCAGTATTAAACGTAGATTATAAAATATATACTTCAATTATATCGACCAGACTCCAAACGTTTGTACCAGATTTAATAGATGAGGACCAGAGTGGGTTTGTAAGAAGTAGACAAACACAAGATAATGTCAGAAGAACAATACATATTGTTCATAAAATACGGAAAGATACAATTCCAGCTGCTTTGATCAGTTTAGATGCAGAAAAGTGTTTGATAGATTCAACTGGGAATTTCTATACTTAACTTTGGAGAAATTTGGATTTAATGACAAATCGATTCAGTGCATTAGATCTTTATATCATAAACCCACAGCTTGAGTAAAGGTAAATGGTTCCCTATCTGGACGATTCACATTAGAACGAGGAACCAGACAGGATTGCTGTTTGAGGCCCACGCTGTTTGCTTTATATATTGAACCATTGGCTGAGATGATTAAGACATGATATTAGAATAGAAGGGGTAGAATTTAATAACCAAAAACATATAATTAGTCTTTTTGCAGATGATATTATGATTTATTTAAAAAATCCCACAGAATTCATTTTCCAGCCTAAAACAAATTCTGGATAGATTTGGCCTGTATTCGGGTTACAAAGTGAATATACCTAAAACACAAGTAATTATTTTTAACTGTACACCGACACAGGAATTAAAGGAATGGCAAATTAAATGGGACGTTAAATTAATTAAGTATCTGGGCATAAATATAACTAAAGATCCTTTTAAATTATATGAATCTAATCATAGTCACATTGACAAAACCATAATGGAAGATATGGAAAGATGGCTTACTTATCCAATGGGATTAGTTGATAGAATAAATGCAGTAAAAATGAACATCTTATATGTTGTTATATTTATTTCTAGCTCTTCCTGTGAATATTCCAAAGGACCAATTCCTAAAATGGGATTGGTGTTTGTCTCAATTTATATGGGAAGGTAAACGTCCAAGAATCAGATACACGACACTACAACTGAGCAAAGACAAAGGGGGCTGGGCACTGCCTAATTTACAACAATATTATTATGCCACACAATTGCATCATTTGATCTGTTGGTGTGATGTGGGATATGTAGCCAAATGGAAACATATTGAAGTTCTTCCACTCGAATATCCAATACAAACATACGTGGGACAAACAGAGACACTTGCATATTTGAAAGACAATCCTAATATTAATCCCGTGGTAACATATACACTGGAGGTATGGTACTCTATGGTGAAACAATTAAAAATAGGAAAGGAAATTGGTTTGTTAAAATGGATTTCATTCGATACTAAATTCAAACCAAGTATATTGGATGGTGGGTTTAAAATTTGGGCAGACAGAGGAATTACAGCTATGTGTACCATTGTTAAAAAAGGAGACGTATTAAGCTTTCAGGAGCTAAGAGATACATACAACTTGAATAATCGGGACTTCTTTAGATATTTGCAAATGAGGGATTATTATATAAAAGATATTAAGACATGTGAGGATAAAATACACCCTGTTATAAAATTACCCTCAAGAGCCTATGGAGGCGGTGTGCCGAAAACTGTGTCATCTCTGTATAGTTGTTTGATGGATTCTAAATTGGGGTCTACACTGTATGTAAAAACTAAATGGGAAAGAGAGCTGGGTGAGATGGTCTCAGAGGGAATGTGGCATGATGTGTGGAAAATACACAATTCGACAGTACAATCTCCTCAATGGAAAGAATTCAATTGGAAAAATTTAATGCGTTATTTTATCACACCCAACATTAAAAGTAAACAAACGAAAACCCAGCAGATTTGTTGGAGACAATGTGCATATACAGATCGAAATCATACACACATTTTCTGGGAATGCGCCTATAACCGACCCTTTTGAGGGAGCATTCACTCAGCTCTCTGTGATGCTTTGGGGTATCCTGTTCCAAGGTCTTGCTTGGTTTTGTACTTGGGATATTAGAGGATATAGAGCAGGGGTGTCAAACATAAGGCCCGGGGGCCGGATCAGGCCCGCAATGGGGTTTAATCCGGCCCGTGAGATGGTTGTATTAAGTGTAATACATAAATAAATGTAGGCCCAATTAATCAGCCGGCCACAATCAAAGCTTATAAATTCATAATTACACAAGTAAGTCTCAGTTGAGCAATGCAACTTGTACATGGAATTGCTCTGAATGTCGTTATTTTAAGCACAATTTAAAGTTAGTTTGTTTAAAAAATAAAAACATGATTCAAACACAAACGTGCTGAATAAGACACACATTCAACTACTCATATGACAAGTATTAGCGTCCGTATAACTTCAGTAACGGCACCCGGCACACAATCAGTGAACAATATAGAGGTTTCTGCAAAAAAATTTTGGGACAATATTTGTACAGATGCGCCCCACAATTTAGGGCTGGCCCACAAATAGCGAAACTCTGCATGTAATTGACGGCAATGTTTTAAAAATTATGTACAATTTTACCGATCCGGCCCACTTGCGAATATATTTTTCTCCATGTGGCCCCTGAGCTAATATGAGTTTGACACCCCTGATATAGAGGCTGTGCACAAGGATGATCAATATTTTGTTAATATACTCCTGATGGCTGGCAAAAAGGCCATTACAAAGAATTGGCTTAAGACTGAAGCGCCATCTTTTAAGCAATGGCTGATAATCGTGGATGACATACTGGACATGGACCGCCTTACATACAGACTGAGACTGAAGGAAAATCTCTTTTACAAGAATTGGGGGAAATGGCTGACATTCAGGGAAAAACTTATTTCGAATGGATCATAGCATAATCTGACATTAACACGGGCTTGTTTCTGCTTTTGTTTTGCTTTTTTGTCTTTTTTTTCTTGTTGTTGTTTTTTGTTCTTTAATTTTGTTTGAGGAGAATGTTATTCATGTTTAAAATGTTAAAGCAGCTATATGTAAGATTTAAAATTTCAAATCTCTACTGCCACCTGTGGCCGAAAACAAATTGCACGCTCGTACACGCTGCGCGCACTCGTACGTGCACGACCTCAATACTGAAGACTGGGCTCTTCATATCCAATTAAACTATGTTTTCAGAGGTAAGAAGTTTTATAATGTTATACAAAGCTGGCCACTTCACGGAATGAGACTCTCGATCCCCACTACACAATTGATGTCCACGGGACGTGCAGATCATATTGCTTTAGTCGGTCGAAGTCCAGTCCTGTGCTGTACTCCAAAACGATGTGCAAATTACGTCAATTAATTGGACCTCAGTCCGACGTCAATATGCAGTTACATATTGTAGTCACCCCGCCCGACGGGCGTCAACCTGATTCTAGTCATTATTAGTGTATGTCGCCCCCAGGCTAGCGTCATTGTGCATGAGCCGAAAGGTGGACTCTCATTTATGGAAATTGACGATTGTGAAAAACATATAGACCCATTCACTACTTAGTGTGATATGGCCGTGAATGTTATCGCCATTCAGTAGTACCGTTCACATTCCGTTAGCATAATGTAGCTACGATAGGCTGTTTTCACGTAGGAAAATAAGGCGACATTTAGCCTGATTGAAACGCCGCGGAATGGAACGTCTGTTCTTCATAAAGTCATTCTGTTCTATTACATTCAACTTTGCCGCCCCTTTCACGCTAAATGTTGCCGTCCACCTCACTTTCACCCCAATAGTTACGACCGAGAAGTGATCGATCTTGAGGTTACTGCTATTTGAAAACAACACATTTTCTTCTAAATGTCAAGATACTCGCTTCTTACCTTTTCGAGTCGAAAGAAAGCCAGCTGTGAATCACTTTTCTAATCCAAGTCCGATCTCAACTCTCCGATCTCAACCGCTGAAATGTCAAACCAATGTTCACTTTCGGTCTTGCCCGACGTCGGTCACTATCAAGTTTTGATTTTTTTTTCTTTTCTTGGCACTTGACATTGTTTTCAATTTTTTTTTTTTGAGCAGCCTTCCGCGGAGTAACAGCGGGTGTCTGGGGCAGCGAAAATCTGTACTCGTTCCATCTTCGCGCAACAGGAAACAACTGACGATGACGCGAATAACGTCACATCCCGCAGACAGAGGGTGGGGAATTCGAAGGATTCGGACCGGACGCTTCCTAAATAATATTGGCCAGAGGCTTGTAGGAGTACCCATTGTGAACAGCGAAGATGTTGATCTACTAATTAGAATATGTTTCAGTCATAAATGGTCAAATAAAAAGGCTATTACTAAGATATTTTTTGGGGAAATCCTACATAGAGTAGCTTTGAATAAAGATTGTTAAAAAAACAAAAAACAAAAAAAACTAGCTAGCTAGCAGCTATAAAGGGCCCTCGCAGCCGGGGCCACATTGGGGTATTTGCACGTTGGGGTACTTGCACGTGGGGGTACTCGCACATTGGGGTACTGGCACATTAGGAGCAAAATTTCTTTTAACATGGCATGATAAACCTTTACATGTGGATTTTTTTTTGCCAGGTGTAATGTGTGTGTCAAGCTCAATGGGTTTTGGTGATTGTTAAGATCTTCAAAAATCAGCGTCCTTTTTTATTTTTAGGGAATGAGGTGACCTGATTGGTATTTTTTGTAAAAGTATATATACCCGTCATCGCTCGTACTCATTGCACGATGTTGCTTTTATTGTCCATAGAGGCTATCAAAAATAAATAAAACAAAATAAAAAAGTACATATGTTTGGATCGGTCTGATACCAGTGAACATCTTGAGTAGTGGAAAAAGTAAAAGAATATTCATAAATGACTTAGTTATTACACTTATAATGAGTTCACAATTTTTGTTCAAAATACCGTAAGTGTTTTTTTGTTTTGTTTTTTTTATGCCTCAAGGACTAGGTGGCGCTGTATTTATAACTGAATTTTGTCATAGAGATACCTTCACGCCTTGATTATAAATATACATGTCAAGTTTGGGATTTTTTGAAGCATGCACCGGGGAGTTATTAAGCATATCCTTCATTCACGATATTGCTTTTAATGTCCATAGAGGCTATCAAAAATAAATAAAAATATATATATGTTTGGATAAGTCTGATGCCAGTGAACATTTTGAGTGGTGGAAACTAAAAGAATATTCATAAATGACTTCGTTATCACACTTAGAATGAGTTTACATTTTTTGTACAAAATACCGTATGTGGGGTATTTTTTTTTCATGCCTCAAGGGCTAGGTGGCGCTGCATATATAACTGAATGTTGTCATAGAGATAACTTCAGGCCTTGACTATAAACATACATGTCAAGTTTGGGATTTTTTGGAGCATGTACCGGGGAGTTATCAAGCATATCCTTTTTCATTGCGAAACACAAATTTTTATGCCCCACCCTCATCATATAGTATTTCGAAAAGTCAAAATTTTTCCCCCTGTCGTTGGCTCAGGTCTTGACATGGTCCAGGCCAAGTCTTAACTCAGTCGGATGAAACGTGTAGGAGAGGTGGGCAAAAGTCTGCCCCCTGTGAATGTGCAAAAATCGTCAAAAATGGGACATTCAAAAATTCGTAGCTCACTTCCTGTTCATTTTAGCATATGGGTACAAGAGACTTTTTTGTAGGTCTTGGGCTCCCTCATACACCTGAAAATATTCGTCGTTCTTGCTTAAACGTACAACCGGGGCTGCTTCGTTAAAAATTTCGAGGGGGCGCTATTGAGTCATTTTTGGAAAAATAGCACAATCAACAATAAAATATTGCTCATTTTACCAGGCCAGATGTGTGTGCCAAGTTTCGTGTGTTTCTGTGCCAGTTTAGGCCCTCAAAATTGGCGTTGTTTTCTTGGCGAACAGCGCTTAGCCACGCCCACAGCAATTCGCGAAAACTCACAAACTTCGTGTTGTGACATCATGAAGGCCGAAACCCTCATCTGAGCAAATATGAGGGAGGTCCAGTTAACGTGTTTGGAGAAAAACGTAGAAGAAAATTCGTAAGAAAAAAAATTGCCACTAGGTGGCGCTATCAGTTAGATGAAATGTAAGTTAGTAGATGTCTTTAGAGCTGGACTCTCATCAAATGTGTGAAATTTTGAGAAGATAGGATCATCTCGGTCAAGTTAATGCAGCTTTTATTGTCACGAAAAATCTTCAGACTTTGCGTCACCGTAGCGGCCACGCCCTTTGGCGAAAAGTTACAATATTCGGTGTGGGGCGTCATCAACATCTTAAGGCTTTTCTGACCAATTTTCAACTGGATCCCTTCAACGAGCTCAGCACAGTAGCTAAAAACGTAAAGTATGACATTTATTGTAACCACTAGGTGGCGCTATATGTATAACTGAATTTTGTCACATAGATGATTTCAGGCCGTGACTATTACGTTGCCTGAGAAGTTTGAGATTTTTTGGAGCTTGTACATGGGAGTTATTCAGCATTTGCTCTTTCTGGACAAATGAAATTTTAAAGGCAATATTTGATGCCCCGCCCCCGTCATATAGTATTTCGAAAAGGCAAGACTTTTTGCCCAGCTTTTCTCTTAGGTCTTGAGATGATAAATACCAAGTTTGAAGTCAATGGGATGGAAAATGTTTGCATAGGGGGAAAAAGCATGACCACAGTGAATGTGCCAAAATAGGCCAAAATTGGACATTAAAAAATTCATAGCTCACTTCCTGTACATTTTAGCTACATGGTCCCAATAGACTTTTTTGTGCGTCTCGGGGTGCTACACGTGCCTGCCAATTTTCGTTGCTCTAGCTCAAACGTGCCGGGCTTGGTTTTTATTTTTCTATGCTAGGGAGCGCTATAGAGTCGCGTTGTTATAACGACTTCATAATATCAAATTTTTCGCCGGACCTGAGGAGTGTGCAAAGTTCGGTGAGTTTTCGTGAATATTTAGGTTCCCAAAATCGCGATTGTTTGCGGAGAATAAAGAAGAAGAAGAAGAAGAATAACTAGAGCTGCGAGCAGCTATAAAGGGCCCTCGCAGCCCAGGCCACGTTGGGGTCCTTACACGTTGGGGTACTTGCACGTTAGGGTACTGGCACGTTGGGGTACTGGCATATTGGAAGCAAAATTTCTTTGAAAATGGCATAATAAACGTTTACATGTAGAATATTTTTTTTGCCAGTGTGTGTCAAGCTCAACGGGTTTTGGTGATTGTTAAGACCTGCAAAAATCAGCGTCCTTATTTATTTTTAGGCAACGAGTTGCCCTGATTGGTATTTTTTGTAAAAGTGTATATATACATCATCGCTCGTTGTACTCATTGCACAATGTTACTTTTATTGTCCAAAGGGGCAATCAAAAATGAATAAAACAAAATGGAAACGTACATACGTTTGGATCGGTGTGAAGCCAGTTAACAATTTGAGTGGTGGAAACTAAAAGAATATTCATAAATGACTTAGTTATCACACTTAGAATGAGTTTACATTTTTTGTACAAAATACCGTATGTGTGTTTTTTTTTTTTATATATTATGCCTCAAGGGCTAGGTGGCGCTGTATTTATAACTGAATGTTGTCATAGAGATACCTTCAGGCCTTGATTATAAGCATACATGTCAAGTGTGGGATTTTTTTTGGAGCATGTACCGTGGAGTTATTATGCATATCCTTCATTCACGATATTGCTTTTAATGTCCACAGAGGCTATCAAAAATAAATAAAAATATATATATGTTTGGATAAGTCTGATGCCAGTGAACATTTTGAGTGGTGGAAACTAAAAGAATATTCATAAATGACTTAGTTATCACACTTATAATGAGTTTACATTTTTTGTACAAAATACCGTATGTGGGGTATTTTTTTTTTATGCCTCAAGGGCTAGGTGGCGCTGCATATATAACTGAATGTTGTCATAGAGATAGCTTCAGGCCTTGACGATAAACATACATGTCAAGTTTGGGATTTTTTGGAGCATGTACCGGGGAGTTATTAAGCATATCCTTTTTCAGTGCGAAACACAAATTTTGATGCCCCGCCTTCATCATATAGTATTTCGAAAAGTCAAGATTTTTCCCCCTGTCGTTGGCTCAGGTCTTGACATGGTCCAGGTCAAGTCTTAACTCAGTCAGATGAAACGTGTAGGAGAAGTGGGCAAAAGTCTGCCCCCTGTGAATGTGCAAAAATTGTCAAAAATGGGACATTCAAAAATTCGTAGCTCACTTCCTGTTCATTTTAGCATATGGGTCCAAGAGACTTTTTTGTAGGTCTTGGGCTCCCTCATACACCTAAAAATATTCGTCGTTCTTGCTTAAACGTACAACCGGGGCTGCTTCGTTAAAAACTTCTAGGGGGCGCTATTGAGTCATTTTTGTAAAAATAGCACAATCAACAATAAAATATTGCTCATTTTACCAGGCCAGATGTGTGTGCCAAGTTTCATGAGTTTCTGTGCATGTTTAGACCCTCAAAACTGGCGTTGTTTTCTTGGCGAACAGCGCTTAGCCACACCCACAGCAATTCGCGAAAACTCACAAACTTCGTGTTGTGACATCATGAAGGCCGAAACCCTCATCTGAGCAAATATGAGGTAGGTCCAGTTAACGTGTTTGGAGAAAAACGTAGAAGAAAATTCGTAAGAAAAAAAATTGCCACTAGGTGGCGCTATCAGTTAGATGAAATATAAGTCAGTAGATGTCTTTAGGGCTGGACTCTCATCAAATGTGTGAAATTTTGAGAAGATAGGATCATCTCGGTCAAGTTAATCCAGCTTTTATTGTCACGAAAAATCTTCAGACTTTGCGTCACCGTAGCGGCCACGCCCTTTGGCGAAAAGTTACAATATTCGGTGTGGGGCATGATCAACATCTTAAGGCTTTTCTGACCAATTTTCAAATGGATCCCTTCAACAACCTCAGCACAGTAGCTAAAAACGTAAAGTATGACATTTATTGTAACCACTAGGTGGCGCTATATGTATAACTGAATTTTATCATATAGATGTTTTCAGGCCGTGACTATTACGTTGCCTGAGAAGTTTGAGATTTTTTGGAGCTTGAACATGGGAGTTATTAAGCATTTGCTCTTTCTGGACAAATGAAATTTTAAAGGCAATATTTGATGCCCCGCCCCCGTCATATAGTATTTCAAAAAGGCAAGATGTTTTGCCTAGTTGTTCTCTTAGGTCTTGAGATGATAAATGCCAAGTGTGAAGTCAATGGGATGAAAAATTTTTGCATAGGGGGAAAAAGCATGACCACAGTGAATGTGCCAAAATAGGCCAAAATTGGACATTAAAAAATTCATAGCTCACTTCCTGTACATTTTAGCTACATGGTCCCAATAGACTTTTTTGTGCGTCTCGGGGTGCTACACGTGCCTGCCAATTTTCGTTGCTCTAGCTCAAACGTGCCGGGCTTGGTTTTTATTTTTCTACGCTAGGGGGCGCTATAGAGTCGCGTTGTTATGACGACTTCATAATATCAAATTTTTCGCCGGGCCTGAGGAGTGTGCAAAGTTCGGTGAGTTTTCGTGAATGTTTAGGTACCCAAAATCGGGATCGTTTGCGGAGAATAAAGAAGAAGAAGAAGAAGAAGAATAACTAGAGCTGCGAGCAGCTATAAAGGGCCATCGCAGCCCGGGCCACGTTGGGGTCCTTGCACGTTGGGGTCCTTGCACGTTGGGGTACTGGCATATTGGAAGCAAAATTTCTTTGAAAATGGCATAATAAACGTTTACATGTAGAATATTTTTTTTTGCCAGTGTGTGTCAAGCTCAACGGGTTTTGGTGGTTGTTAAGACCTGCAAAAATCAGCGTCCTTTTTTATTTTTAGGCAATGAGTTGCCCTGATTGGTATTTTTTGTAAAAGTGTATATACACATCATCGCTCGTTGTACTCATTGCACAATGTTACTTTTATTGTCCAAAGGGGCAATCAAAAATGAATAAAACAAAATGGAAACGTACATACGTTTGGATCGGTGTCAAGCCAGTGAACAATTTGAGTGGTGGAAACTAAAAGAATATTCATAAATGACTTAGTTATCACACTTAGAATGAGTGTACATTTTTTGTACAAAATACCGTATGTGGGGTATTTTTATTTTTATTTTATATAAGCCTCAAGGGCTAGGTGGCGCTGTATTTATAACTGAATGTTGTCATAGAGATACCTTCAGGCCTTGATTATAAGCATACATGTCAAGTGTGGGATTTTTTTTGGAGCATGTACCGTGGAGTTATTAAGCATATCCTTCATTCACGATATTGCTTTTAATGTCCATAGAGGCTATCAAAAATAAATAAAAATATATATATGTTTGGATAAGTCTGATGCCAGTGAACATTTTGAGTGGTGGAAACTAAAAGAATATTCAGAAATGACTTCGTTATCACACTTAGAATGAGTGTACATTTTTTGTACAAAATACCGTATGTGGGGTATTTTTTTTTTATTCCTCAAGGGCTAGGTGGCGCTGCATATATAACTGAATGTTGTCACAGAGATAACTTCAGGCCTTGACGATAAACATACATGTCAAGTTTGGGATTTTTTGGAGCATGTACCGGGGAGTTATCAAGCATATCCTTTTTCATTGCGAAACACAAAATTTGATGCCCCGCCCTCATCATATAGTATTTCGAAAAGTCAAAATTTTTCCCCCTGTCGTTGGCTCAGGTCTTGACATGGTCCAGGCCAAGTCTTAACTCAGTCGGATGAAACGTGTAGGAGAAGTGGGCAAAAGTCTGCCCCCTGTGAATGTGCAAAAATCGTAAAAAATGGGACATTCAAAAATTCATAGCTCACTTCCTGTTCATTTTAGCATATGGGTCCAAGAGACCTTTTTGTAGGACTTGGGCTCCCTCATACACCTAAAAATATTCGTCGTTCTTGCTTAAATGTACAACCGGGGCTGCTTTGTTAAAAACTTCTAGGGGGCGCTATTGAGTCATTTTTGTAAAAAATAGCACAATCAACAATAAAATATGGCTCATTTTACCAGGCCAGATGTGTGTGCCAAGTTTCATGAGTTTCTGTGCATGTTTAGACCCTCAAAACTGGCGTTGTTTTCTTGGCGAACAGCGCTTAGCCACACCCACAGCAATTCGCGAAAACTCACAAACTTCGTGTTGTGACATCATGAAGGCCGAAACCCTCATCTGAGCAAATATGAGGTAGGTCCAGTTAACGTGTTTGGAGAAAAACGTAGAAGAAAATTCGTAAGAAAAAAAATTGCCACTAGGTGGCGCTATCAGTTAGATGAAATATAAGTCAGTAGATGTCTTTAGGGCTGGACTCTCATCAAATGTGTGAAATTTTGAGAAGATAGGATCATCTCGGTCAAGTTAATGCAGCTTTTATTTTCACGAAAAATCTTCAGACTTTGCGTCACCGTAGCGGCCACGCCCTTTGGCGAAAAGTTACAATATTCGTTGTGGGGCATGATCAACATCTTAAGGCTTTTCTGACCAATTTTCAAATGGATCCCTTCAACAAGCTCAGCACAGTAGCTAAAAACGTAAAGTATGACATTTATTGTAACCACTAGGTGGCGCTATATGTATAACTGAATTTTATCATATAGATGTTTTCAGGCCGTGACTATTACGTTGCCTGAGAAGTTTGAGATTTTTTGGAGCTTGAACATGGGAGTTATTAAACATTTGCTCTTTCTCGACAAATGAAATTTTAAAGGCAATATTTGATGCCCTGCCCCCGTCATATAGTATTTCAAAAAGGCAAGATGTTTTGCCCAGTTGTTCTCTCAGGTCTTGAGATGATAAATGCCAAGTTTGAAGTCAATTGGATGAAAAATGTTTGCAAAGGGGGAAAAAGCATGACCACAGTGAATGTGCCAAAATAGGCCAAAATTGGACATAAAAAAATTCATAGCTCACTTCCTGTACATTTTAGCTACATGGTCCCAAGAGACTTTTTTGTGCGTCTCGGGGTACTACACGTGCCTGCCAATTTTTGTTGCTCTAGCTCAAACGTGCCGGGCTTGGTTTTTATTTTTCTACGCTAGGGGGCGCTATCGAGTCGCATTGTTATAACGACTTCATAATATCAAATTTTTCGCCGGACCTGAGGAGTGTGCAAAGTTCGGTGAGTTTTCGTGAATATTTAGGTACCCAAAATCGCGATTGTTTGCGGAGAATAAAGAATAATAATAATAATAATAATAATAATAATAATAATAATAATAACTAGAGCTGCGAGCAGCTATAAAGGGCCCTCGCAGCCCGGGCCACGTTGGGGTCCTTGCACGTTGGGGTACTTGCACATTGGGGTACTGGCACGTTGGGGTACTGGCATATTGGAAGCAAAATTTCTTTGAAAATGGCATAATAAACGTTTACATGTAGAATATTTTTTTTGCCAGTGTCTGTCAAGCTCAACGGATTTTGGTGATTGTTAAGACCTGCAAAAATCAGCGTCCTTATTTATTTTTAGGCAATGAGTTGCCCTGATTGGTATTTTTTTGTAAAAGTGTATATACACATCATCGCTCGTTGTACTCATTGCACAATGTTTACTTTTATTGTCCAAAGGGGCAATCAAAAATGAATAAAACAAAATGGAAACGTACATACGTTTGGATCGGTGTGAAGCCAGTGAACAATTTGAGTGGTGGAAACTAAAAGAATATTCATAAATGACTTAGTTATCACACTTAGAATGAGTGTACATTTTTTGTACAAAATACCGTATGTGGGGTATTTTTTTAATTTTTTTTATATAAGCCTCAACGGCTAGGTGGCGCTGTATTTATAACTGAATTTTGTCATAGAGATACCTTCAGGCCTTGATTATAAGCATACATGTCAAGTGTGGGATTTTTTTTGTAGCATGTACCGTGGAGTTATTAAGCATATCCTTCATTCACGATATTGCTTTTAATGTCCATAGAGGCTATCAAAAATAAATAAAAATATATATATGTTTGGATAAGTCTGATGCCAGTGAACATTTTGAGTGGTGGAAACTAAAAGAATATTCATAAATGACTTCGTTATCACACTTAGAATGAGTTTACATTTTTTGTACAAAATACCGTATGTGGGGTATTTTTTTTTCATGCCTCAAGGGCTAGGTGGCGCTGCATATATAACTGAATGTTGTCATAGAGATAACTTCAGGCCTTGACGATAAACATACATGTCAAGTTTGGGATTTTTTGGAGCATGTACCGGGGAGTTATCAAGCATATCCTTTTTCATTGCGAAACACAAATTTTGATGCCCCGCCCTCATCATATAGTATTTCGAAAAGTCAAAATTTTTCCCCCTGTCGTTGGCTCAGGTCTTGACATGGTCCAGGCCAAGTCTTAACTCAGTCGGATGAAACGTGTAGGAGAGGTGGGCAAAAGTCTGCCCCCTGTGAATGTGCAAAAATCGTCAAAAATGGGACATTCAAAAATTCGTAGCTCACTTCCTGTTCATTTTAGCATATGGGTACAAGAGACTTTTTTGTAGGTCTTGGGCTCCCTCATACACCTGAAAATATTCGTCGTTCTTGCTTAAACGTACAACCGGGGCTGCTTCGTTAAAAATTTCGAGGGGGCGCTATTGAGTCATTTTTGTAAAAATAGGACAATACATGATAAAATATTGCTCATTTTGCCAGGCCAGATGTGTGTGCCAAGTTTCATGAGTTTCTGTGCATGTTTAGACCATCAAAACTGGCGTTGTTTTCTTGGCGAACAGTGCTTAGCCACGCCCACAGTGATTCGCGAAAACTCACAAACTTCGTGTTGTGACATCATGAAGGCCGAAACCCTCATCTGAGCAAATATGAGGTTAGTCCAGTTAACGTGTTTGGAGAAAAATGTACAAGAAAATTCGTAAGAAAAAAAATTGCCACTAGGTGGCGCTATCAGTAAGATGAAATATAAGTTCGTAGATGTCTTTAGGGCTGGACTCTCATCAAATGTGTGAAATTTTGAGAAGATAGGATCATCTCGGTCAAGTTCATGCAGCTTTTATTGTCACGAAAAATCTTCAGACTTTGCGGCACCGTAGCGGCCACGCCCTTTGGCGAAAAGTTACAATATTCGGTGTGGGGCATGATCAACATCTTAAGGATTTTCTGACCAACTTTCAACTGGATCCCTTCAACGAGCTCAGCGCAGTAGCTAAAAACGTAAAGTATGACATTTATTGTTACCACTAGGTGGTGCTATATGTATAACTGAATTTTATCATATAGATGTTTTCAGGCCGTGACTATTACGTTGCCTGAGAGTTTGAGATTTTTTGGAGCTTGAACATGGGAGTTATTAAGCATTTGCTCTTTCTGGACAAATGAAATTTTAAAGACAATATTTGATGCCCCGCCCCCATCATATAGTATTTCTAAAAGGCAAGACTTTTTGCCCAGTTGTTCTCTCAGGTCTTGAGATGATAAATGCCAAGTTTGATATGAATTGGATGAAAAATGTTTGCAGAGGGGGAAAAAGCATGACCACAGTGAATGTGCCAAAATAGGCCAAAATTGGACATAAAAAAATTCATAGCTCATTTCCTGTACATTTTAGCTACATGGTCCCAATAGACTTTTTTGTGCGTCTCGGGGTGCTACACATGCCTGCCAATTTTCGTTGCTCTAGCTCAAACGTGCCAGGCTTGGTTTTTATTTTTCTACGCTAGGGGGCGCTATAGAGTCGCGTTGTTATGACGACTTCATAATATAAAATTTTTCGCCGGGCCTGAGGAGTGTGCAAAGTTTGGTGAGTTTTCGTGAATGTTTAGGTCCTCAAAAATGCGATCGTTTACGGAGAATAATAATAACTAGAGCTGCGAGCAGCTATAAAGGGCCCTCGCAGCCCGGGCCACATTGGGGTCCTTGCACGTTGGGGTACTTGCACGTTGGGGTACTGGCACGTTGGGGTACTGGCATATTGGAAGCAAAATTTCTTTGAAAATGGCATAATAAACGTTTACATGTAGAATATTTTTTTGCCAGTGTGTGTGTCAATCTCAACGGGTTTTGGTGATTGTTAAGACCTGCAAAAATCAGCGTCCTTTTTTATTTTTAGGCAATGAGTTGCCCTGATTGGTATTTTTTTGTAAAAGTGTATATACACATCATCGCTCGTTGTACTCATTGCACAATGTTACTTTTATTGTCCAAAGGGGCAATCAAAAATGAATAAAACAAAATGGAAACGTACATACGTTTGGATCGGTGTGAAGCCAGTGAACAATTTGAGTGGTGGAAACTAAAAGAATATTCATAACTGACTTAGTTATCACACTTAGAATGATTGTACATTTTTTGTACAAAATACCGTATGTGGGGTATTTTTTATTTTTTTTTATATAAGCCTCAAGGGCTAGGTGGCGCTGTATTTATAACTGAATGTTGTCATAGAGATACCTTCAGGCCTTGATTATAAGCATACATGTCAAGTGTGGGATTTTTTTTGGAGCATGTACCGTGGAGTTATTAAGCATATCCTTCATTCACGATATTGCTTTTAATGTCCATAGAGGCTATCAAAAATAAATAAAAATATATATATGTTTGGATAAGTCTGATGCCAGTGAACATTTTGAGTGGTGGAAACTAAAAGAATATTCATAAATGACTTAGTTATCACACTTAGAATGAGTTTACATTTTTTGTACAAAATACCGTATGTGTGGTATTTTTTTTTCATGCCTCAAGGGCTAGGTGGCGCTGCATATATAACTGAATGTTGTCATAGAGATAACTTCAGGCCTTGACGATAAACATACATGTCAAGTTTGGGATTTTTTGGAGCATGTACCGGGGAGATATCAAGCATATCATTTTTCATTGCGAAACACACATTTTGATGCCCCGCCCTCATCATATAGTATTTCGAAAAGTCAAAATTTTTCCCCCTGTCGTTGGCTCAGATCTTGACGTGGTCCAGGCCAAGTCTTAACTCAGTCGGATGAAACGTATAGGAGAAGTGGGCAAAAGTCTGCCCCCTGTGAATGTGCAAAAATCGTCAAAAATGGGACATTCAAAAATTCGTAGCTCACTTCCTGTTCATTTTAGCATATGGGTACAAGAGACTTTTTTGTAGGTCTTGGGCTCCCTCATACACCTAAAAATATTCGTCGTTCTTGCTTAAACGTACAACCGGGGCTGCTTCGTTAAAAATTTCGAGGGGGCGCTATTGAGTCATTTTTTTAAAAATAGCACAATCAACAATAAAATATTGCTCATTTTACCAGGCCAGATGTGTGTGCCAAGTTTCAGGAGTTTCTGTGCATGTTTAGACCCTCAAAACTGGCGTTGTTTTCTTGGCGAACAGCGCTTAGCCACGCCCACAGCAATTCGCGAAAACTCACAAACTTCGTGTTGTGACATCATGAAGGCCGAAACCCTCATCTGAGCAAATATGAGGTAGGTCCAGTTAACGTGTTTGGAGAAAAACGTAGAAGAAAATTCGTAAGAAAAAAAATTGCCACTAGGTGGCGCTATCAGTTAGATGAAATGTAAGTTAGTAGATGTCTTTAGAGCTGGACTCTCATCAAATGTGTGAAATTTTGAGAAGATAGGATCATCTCGGTCAAGTTAATGCAGCTTTTATTGTCACGAAAAATCTTCAGACTTTGCGTCACCGTAGCGGCCACGCCCTTTGGCGAAAAGTTACAATATTCGGTGTGGGGCATCATCAACATCTTAAGGCTTTTCTGACCAATTTTCAACTGGATCCCTTCAACGAGCTCAGCACAGTAGCTAAAAACGTAAAGTATGACATTTATTGTAACCACTAGGTGGCGCTATATGTAGAACTGAATTTTGTCATATAGATGTTTTCAGGCCGTGACTATTACGTTGCCTGAGAAGTTTGAGATTTTTTGGAGCTTGTACATGGGAGTTATTCAGCATTTGCTCTTTCTGGACAAATGAAATTTTAAAGGCAATATTTGATGCCCCGCCCCCGTCATATAGTATTTCGAAAAGGCAAGACTTTTTGCCCAGCTGTTCTCTTAGGTCTTGAGATGATAAATGCCAAGTTTGAAGTCAATGGGATGAAAAATGTTTGCATAGGGGGAAAAAGCATGACCACAGTGAATGTGCCAAAATCGGCCAAAATTGGACATTAAAAAATTCATAGCTCACTTCCTGTACATTTTAGCTACATGGTCCCAATAGACTTTTTTGTGCGTCTCGGGGTGCTACACGTGCCTACCAATTTTCGTTGCTCTAGCTCAAACGTGCCGGGCTTGGTTTTTATTTTTCTATGCTAGGGGGCGCTATAGAGTCGCGTTGTTATAACGACTTCATAATATCAAATTTTTCGCCGGACCTGAGGAGTGTGCAAAGTTCGGTGAGTTTTCGTGAATATTTAGGTACCCAAAATCGCGATTGTTTGCGGAGAATAAAGAAGAAGAAGAAGAATAATAATAATAATAATAATAATAATAATAATAATAATAATAATAATAATAATAATAATAATAATAATAATAATTTTTACAAAAACAATAGGGACCTCGCAGCGGTCGCTGCTCGGGCCCTAATAATAACTAGAGCTGCGAGCAGCTATAAAGGGCCCTCGCAGCCCGGGCCACGTTGGGGTCCTTGCACGTTGGGGTACTTGCACGTTGGGGTACTGGCACGTTGGGGTACTGGCATATTGGAAGCAAAATTTCTTTGAAAATGGCATAATAAACGTTTACATGTAGAATATTTTTTTGCCAGTGTGTGTGTCAAGCTCAACGGGTTTTGGTGATTGTTAAGACCTGCAAAAATCAGCGTCCTTTTTTATTTTTAGGCAATGAGTTGCCCTGATTGGTATTTTTTTGTAAAAGTGTATATACACATCATCGCTCGTTGTACTCATTGCACAATGTTACTTTTATTGTCCAAAGGGGCAATCAAAAATGAATAAAACAAAATGGAAACGTACATACGTTTGGATCGGTGTGAAGCCAGTGAACAATTTGAGTGGTGGAAACTAAAAGAATATTCATAAATGACTTAGTTATCACACTTAGAATGAGTGTACATTTTTTGTACAAAATACCGTATGTGGGGTATTTTATTTTTATTTTTATATAAGCCTCAAGGGCTAGGTGGTGCTGTATTTATAACTGAATGTTGTCATAGAGATACCTTCAGGCCTTGATTATAAGCATACATGTCAAGTGTGGGATTTATTTTTTGGAGCATGTACCGTGGAGTTATTAAGCATATCCTTCATTCACGATATTGCTTTTAATGTCCATAGAGGCTATCAAAAATAAATAAAAATATATATATGTTTGGATAAGTCTGATGCCAGTGAACATTTTGAGTGGTGGAAACTAAAAAAATATTCATAAATGACTTAGTTATCACACTTAGAATGATTGTACATTTTTTGTACAAAATACCGTATGTGGGGTATTTTTTTTTCATGCCTCAAGGGCTAGGTGGCGCTGCATATATAACTGAATGTTGTCATAGAGATAACTTCAGGCCTTGACGATAAACATACATGTCAAGTTTGGGATTTTTTGGAGCATGTACCGGGGAGTTATCAAGCATATCCTTTTTCATTGTGAAACACAAATTTTGATGCCCCGCCCTCATCATATAGTATTTCGAAAAGTCAAAATTTTTCCCCCTGTCGTTGGCTCAGGTCTTGACATGGTCCAGGCCAAGTCTTAACTCAGTCGGATGAAACGTGTAGGAGAAGTGGGCAAAAGTCTGCCCCCTGTGAATGTGCAAAAATCGTCAAAAATGGGACATTCAAAAATTCGTAGCTCACTTCCTGTTCATTTTAGCATATGGGTACAAGAGACTTTTTTGTAGGTCTTGGGCTCCCTCATACACTTAAAAATATTCGGCATTCTTGCTTAAACGTACAACCGGGGCTGCTTCGTTAAAAATTTCAAGGGGGCGCTATTGAGTCATTTTTGTAAAAATAGCACAATCAACAATAAAATATTGCTCATTTTACCAGGCCAGATGTGTGTGCCAAGTTTCAGGAGTTTCTGTGCATGTTTAGACCCTCAAAACTGGCGTTGTTTTCTTGGCGAACAGCGCTTAGCCACGCCTACAGCAATTCGCGAAAACTCACAAACTTCGTGTTGTGACATCATGAAGGCCGAAACCCTCCTCTGAGCAAATATGAGGTAGGTCCAGTTAACGTGTTTGGAGAAAAACGTAGAAGAAAATTCGTAAGAAAAAAAATTGCCACTAGGTGGCGCTATCAGTTAGATGAAATGTAAGTTAGTAGATGTCTTTAGAGCTGGACTCTCATCAAATGTGTGAAATTTTGAGAAGATAGGATCATCTCGGTCAAGTTAATGCAGCTTTTATTTTCACGAAAAATCTTCAGACTTTGCGTCACCGTAGCGGCCACGCCCTTTGGCGAAAAGTTACAATATTCGGTGTGGGGCATGATCAACATCTTAAGGCTTTTCTGACCAATTTTCAAATGGATCCCTTCAACAAGCTCAGCACAGTAGCTAAAAATGTAAAGTATGACATTTATTGTAACCACTAGGTGGAGCTATATGTATAACTGAATTTTATCATATAGATGTTTTCAGGCCGTGACTATTACGTTGCCTGAGAAGTTTGAGATTTTTTGGAACTTGAACATGGGAGTTATTAAGCATTTGCTCTTTCTGGACAAATGAAATTTTAAAGGCAATATTTGATGCCCCGCCCCCGTCATATAGTATTTCAAAAAGGCAAGATGTTTTGCCCAGTTGTTCTCTCAGGTCTTGAGATGATAAATGCCAAGTTTGAAGTCAATTGGATGAAAAATGTTTGCAAAGGGGGAAAAAGCATGACCACAGTGAATGTGCCAAAATAGGCCAAAATTGGACATAAAAAAATTCATAGCTCACTTCCTGTACATTTTAGCTACATGGTCCCAATAGACTTTTTTGTGCGTCTCGGGGTGCTACACGTGCCTACCAATTTTCGTTGCTCTAGCTCAAACGAGCCGGGCTTGGTTTTTATTTTTCTATGCTAGGGGGCGCTATAGAGTCGCGTTGTTATAACGACTTCATAATATCAAATTTTTCGCCGGACCTGAGGAGTGTGCAAAGTTCGGTGAGTTTTCGTGAATGTTTAGGTACCCAAAATCGGGATCGTTTGCGGAGAATAAAGAAGAAGAAGAATAATAATAACTAGAGCTGCGAGCAGCTATAAAGGGCCCTCGCAGCCCGGGCCACGTTGGGGTCCTTGCACGTTGGGGTACTGGCATATTGGAAGCAAAATTTCTTTGAAAATGGCATAATAAACGTTTACATGTAGAATATTTTTTTTTGCCAGTGTGTGTCAAGCTCAACGGGTTTTGGTGGTTGTTAAGACCTGCAAAAATCAGCGTCCTTTTTTATTTTTAGGCAATGAGTTGCCCTGATTGGTATTTTTTGTAAAAGTGTATATACACATCATCGCTCGTTGTACTCATTGCACAATGTTACTTTTATTGTCCAAAGGGGCAATCAAAAATGAATAAAACAAAATGGAAACGTACATACGTTTGGATCGGTGTGAAGCCAGTGAACAATTTGAGTGGTGGAAACTAAAAGAATATTCATAAATTACTTAGTTATCACACTTAGAATGAGTGTACATTTTTTGTACAAAACACCGTATGTGTTTTTTTTAATATATATATATATATATAAATGCCTCACGGGCTAGGTGGCGCTGTATTTATAACTGAATGTTGTCATAGAGATACCTTCAGGCCTTGATTATAAGCATACATGTCAAGTGTGGGATTTTTTTTGGAGCATGTACCGTGGAGTTATTAAGCATATCCTTCATTCACGATATTGCTTTTAATGTCCATAAAGGCTATCAAAAATAAATAAAAATATATATATGTTTGGATAAGTCTGATGCCAGTGAACATTTTGAGTGGTGGAAACTAAAAGAATATTCATAAATGACTTAGTTATCACACTTAGAATGAGTTTACATTTTTTGTACAAAATACCGTATGTGGGGTATTTTTTTTTTATGCCTCAAGGGCTAGGTGGCGCTGCATATATAACTGAATGTTGTCATAGAGATAACTTCAGGCCTTTACGATAAACATACATGTCAAGTTTGGGATTTTTTGGAGCATGTACCGGGGAGTTATCAAGCATATCCTTTTTCATTGCGAAACACAAATTTTGATGCCCCGCCCTCATCATATAGTATTTTGAAAAGTCAAAATTTTTCCCCCTGTCATTGGCTCAGGTCTTGACATGGTCCAGGCCAAGTCTGAACTCAGTCAGATGAAACGTGTAGGAGAAGTGGGCAAAAGTCTGCCCCCTGTGAATGTGCAAAAATCGTCAAAAATGGGACATTCAAAAATTCGTAGCTCACTTCCTGTTCATTTTAGCATATGGGTACAAGAGACTTTTTTGTAGGTCTTGGGCTCCCTCATACACCTAAAAATATTCGTCGTTCTTGCTTAAACGTACAACTGGGGCTGTTTCGTTAAAGATTTCTAGGGGGCGCTATTGAGTCATTTTTGTAAAAATAGCACAATCGCCGATAAAAAATTGCTCATTTTGCCTGGCCAGCTGTGTGTGCCAAGTTTCGTGTGTTTCTGTGCCAGTTTAGGCCCTCAAAATTGGCGTTGTTTTCTTGGCGAACAGCGCTTAGCCACGCCCACAGCGACTCGCGAAAACTCACAAACTTCGTGTTGTGACAGCATGAAGGCCGACACCCTCATCTGAGCAAATATGAGGTAGGTCCAGTTAACATGGTTGGAGAAAAACATTGAAGAAAAATCGTAAGAAAAAAAATTGCCAGTAGGTGGCGCTATCAGTAAGATGAAATATAAGTTTGTAGATGTCTTTAGGGCTGGACTCTCATCAATTGTGTAAAATTTTGAGAAGATAGCATCATCTCGGTCAAGTTAATGCAGCTTTTGTTGTCACGAGAAATCTTCAGACTTTGCAGCACCGTAGCGGCCACGCCCTTTGGCGAAAAGTTACAATATTCGGTGTGGGGCATGATCAACATCTTAAGGCTTTTCTGACCAATTTTCAACTGGATCCCTTCAACGAGCTCAGCACAGTAGCTAAAAACGTAAAGTATGACAATTATTGTTACCACTAGGTGGCGCTACATGGATAACTGAATTTTATCATATAGATGTTTTCAGGCCGTGACTATTAAGTTGCCTGATAAGTTTGAGATTTTTTGGAGCTTGAACATGGGAGTTATTAAGCATTTGCTCTTTCTGGACAAATGAAATTTTAAAGGCAATATTTGATGCCCCGCCCCCGTCATATAGTATTTCGAAAAGGCAAGATTTTTTCCCCAGTTGTTCTCTCAGGTCTTGAGATGATAAATGCCAAGTTTGAAGTCAATTGGATAAAAAATGTTTGCAAAGGGGGAAAAAGCATGACCACAGTGAATGTGCCAAAATAGGCCAAAATTGGACATTAAAAAATTCATAGCTCACTTCCTGTACATTTTAGCGACATGGTCCCAATAGACTTTTTTGTGCGTCTCGGGGTGCTACACGTGCCTGCCAATTTTCGTTGCTCTAGCTCAAACATGCCGGGCTTG
Source organism: Festucalex cinctus (assembly GCF_051991245.1). Lineage (NCBI taxonomy): Eukaryota > Metazoa > Chordata > Actinopteri > Syngnathiformes > Syngnathidae > Festucalex > Festucalex cinctus. Next base: position 25,231,735 of record NC_135424.1, read on the forward strand.
GTTTTTATTTTTCTATGCTAGGGGGCGCTATAGAGTCGCGTTGTTATGACGACTTCATAATATCAAATTTTTCGCCGGGCCTGAGGAGTGTGCAAAGTTTGGTGAGTTTTCGTAAATGTTTAGGTACCCAAAATCGTGATCGTTTACGGAGAAGAAGAAGAAGAAGAAGAAGAATAATAATAATAATAATAATAATAATCCGATCGAAAAACAATAGGGACCTCGCAGCGGTAGCTGCTCGGGCCCTAACTAGAGCTGCGAGCAGCTATAAAGGGCCCTCGCAGCCCGGGCCACGTTGGGGTCCTTGCACGTTGGGGTACTTGCACGTTAGGGTACTGGCACATTAGGGTACTGGCACGTTGGGGTACTGGCATATTGGAAGCAAAATTTCTTTGAAAATGGCATAATAAACGTTTACATGTAGAATATTTTATTTGCCAGTGTGTGTCAAGCTCAACGGGTTTTGGTGATTGTTAAGACCTGCAAAAATCTGCGTCCTTATTTATTTTTAGGCAATGAGTTGCCCTGATTGGTATTTTTTGTAAAAGTGTATATATACATCATCGCTCGTTGTACTCATTGCACAATGTTACTTTTATTGTCCAAAGGGGCAATCAAAAATGAATAAAACAAAATGGAAACGTACATACGTTTGGATCGGTGTGAAGCCAGTGAACAATTTGAGTGGTGGAAACTAAAAGAATATTCATAAATGACTTAGTTATCACACTTAGAATGAGTTTACATTTTTTGTACAAAATACCGTATGTGTTTTTTTTTTGTTGTTTTTTATATAAGCCTCAACGGCTAGGTGGCGCTGTATTTATAACTGAATGTTGTCATAGAGATACCTTCAGGCCTTGATTATAAGCATACATGTCAAGTGTGGGATTTTTTTTGGAGCATGTACCGTGGAGTTATTAAGCATATCCTTCAGTCACGATATTGCTTTTAATGTCCATAGAGGCTATCAAAAATAAATAAAAATATATATATGTTTGGATAAGTCTGATGCCAGTGAACATTTTGAGTGGTGGAAACTAAAAGAATATTCATAAATGACTTCGTTATCACACTTAGAATGAGTTTACATTTTTTGTACAAAATACCGTATGTGGGGTATTTTTTTTTCATGCCTCAAGGGCTAGGTGGCGCTGCATCTATAACTGAATGTTGTCATAGAGATAACTTCAGGCCTTGACGATAAACATACATGTCAAGTTTGGGATTTTTTGGAGCATGTACCGGGGAGTTATCAAGCATATCCTTTTTCATTGCGAAACACAAAGTTTGATGCCCCGCCCTCATCATATAGTATTTCGAAAAGTCAAAATTTTTCCCCCTGTCGTTGGCTCAGGTCTTGACATGGTCCAGGCCAAGTCTTAACTCAGTCGGATGAAACGTGTAGGAGAGGTGGGCAAAAGTCTGCCCCCTGTGAATGTGCAAAAATCGTCAAAAATGGGACATTCAAAAATTCGTAGCTCACTTCCTGTTCATTTTAGCATATAGGTACAAGAGACTTTTTTGTAGGTCTTGGGCTCCCTCATACACCTGAAAATATTCGTCGTTCTTGCTTAAACGTACAACCGGGGCTGCTTCGTTAAAAATTTCGAGGGGGCGCTATTGAGTCATTTTTGTAAAAATAGCACAATCAACAATAAAATATTGCTCATTTTACCAGGCCAGATGTGTGTGCCAAGTTTCAGGAGTTTCTGTGCATGTTTAGACCCTCAAAACTGGCGTTGTTTTCTTGGCGAACAGCGCTTAGCCACGCCCACAGCAATTCGCGAAAACTCACAAACTTCGTGTTGTGACATCATGAAGGCCGAAAGCCTCATCTGAGCAAATATGAGGGAGGTCCAGTTAACGTGTTTGGAGAAAAACGTAGAAGAAAATTCGTAAGAAAAAAAATTGCCACTAGGTGGCGCTATCAGTTAGATGAAATGTAAGTCAGTAGATGTCTTTAGAGCTGGACTCTCATCAAATGTGTGAAATTTTGAGAAGATAGGATCATCTCGGTCAAGTTAATGCAGCTTTTATTGTCACGAAAAATCTTCAGACTTTGCGTCACCGTAGCGGCCACGCCCTTTGGCGAAAAGTTACAATATTCGGTGTGGGGCATCATCAACATCTTAAGGCTTTTCTGACCAATTTTCAACTGGATCCCTTCAACGAGCTCAGCACAGTAGCTAAAAACGTAAAGTATGACATTCATTGTAACCACTAGGTGGCGCTATATGTATAACTGAATTTTGTCATATAGATGTTTTCAGGCCGTGACTATTACGTTGCCTGAGAAGTTTGAGATTTTTTGGAGCTTGTACATGGGAGTTATTCAGCATTTGCTCTTTCTGGACAAATGAAATTTTAAAGGCAATATTTGATGCCCCGCCCCCGTCATATAGTATTTCGAAAAGGGAAGACTTTTTGCCCAGCTGTTCTCTTAGGTCTTGAGATGATAAATACCAAGTTTGAAGTCAATGGGATGAAAAATGTTTGCATAGGGGGAAAAAGCATGACCACAGTGAATGTGCCAAAATAGGCCAAAATTGGACATTAAAAAATTCATATCTCACTTCCTGTACATTTTAGCTACATGGTCCCAATAGACTTTTTTGTGCGTCTCGGGGTGCTACACGTGCCTGCCAATTTACGTTGCTCTAGCTCAAACGTGCCGGGCTTGGTTTTTATTTTTCTATGCTAGGGGGCGCTATAGAGTCGCGTTGTTATAACGACTTAATAATATCAAATTTTTCGCCGGACCTGAGGAGTGTGCAAAGTTCGGTGAGTTTTCGTGAATATTTAGATACCCAAAATCGCGATTGTTTGCGGAGAATAAAGAAGAAGAAGAAGAATAATAATAACTAGAGCTGCGAGCAGCTATAAAGGGCCCTCGCAGCCCGGGCCACGTTGGGGTCCTTGCACGTTGTGGTACTTGCACGTTGGGGTACTGGCACATTGGGGTACTGGCATATTGGAAGCAAAATTTCTTTGAAAATGGCATAATAAACGTTTACATGTAGAATATTTTTTTGCCAGTGTGTGTGTCAAGCTCAACGGGTTTTGGTGATTGTTAAGACCTGCAAAAATCAGCGTCCTTTTTTATTTTTAGGCAATGAGTTGCCCTGATTGGTATTTTTTTGTAAAAGTGTATATACACATCATCGCTCGTTGTACTCATTGCACAATGTTACTTTTATTGTCCAAAGGGGCAATCAAAAATGAATAAAACAAAATGGAAACGTACATACGTTTGGATCGGTGTCAAGCCAGTGAACAATTTGAGTGGTGGAAACTAAAAGAATATTCATAAATGACTTAGTTATCACACTTAGAATGAGTGTACAATTTTTGTACAAAATACCGTATGTGGGGTATTTTTTTTTTTTTTTTTATATAAGCCTCAAGGGCTAGGTGGCGCTGTATTTATAACTGAATGTTGTCATAGAGATACCTTCAGGCCTTGATTATAAGCATACATGTCAAGTGTGGGATTTTTTTTGGAGCATGTACCGTGGAGTTATTAAGCATATCCTTCATTCACGATATTGCTTTTAATGTCCATAGAGGCTATCAAAAATAAATAAAAATATATATATGTTTGGATAAGTCTGATGCCAGTGAACATTTTGAGTGGTGGAAACTAAAAGAATATTCAGAAATGACTTCGTTATCACACTTAGAATGAGTGTACATTTTTTGTACAAAATACCGTATGTGGGGTATTTTTTTTTTATTCCTCAAGGGCTAGGTGGCGCTGCATATATAACTGAATGTTGTCACAGAGATAACTTCAGGCCTTGACGATAAACATACATGTCAAGTTTGGGATTTTTTGGAGCATGTACCGGGGAGTTATCAAGCATATCCTTTTTCATTGCGAAACACAAAATTTGATGCCCCGCCCTCATCATATAGTATTTCGAAAAGTCAAAATTTTTCCCCCTGTCGTTGGCTCAGGTCTTGACATGGTCCAGGCCAAGTCTTAACTCAGTCGGATGAAACGTGTAGGAGAAGTGGGCAAAAGTCTGCCCCCTGTGAATGTGCAAAAATCGTAAAAAATGGGACATTCAAAAATTCATAGCTCACTTCCTGTTCATTTTAGCATATGGGTCCAAGAGACTTTTTTGTAGGACTTGGGCTCCCTCATACACCTAAAAATATTCGTCGTTCTTGCTTAAATGTACAACCGGGGCTGCTTTGTTAAAAACTTCTAGGGGGCGCTATTGAGTCATTTTTGTAAAAAATAGCACAATCAACAATAAAATATGGCTCATTTTACCAGGCCAGATGTGTGTGCCAAGTTTCATGAGTTTCTGTGCATGTTTAGACCCTCAAAACTGGCGTTGTTTTCTTGGCGAACAGCGCTTAGCCACACCCACAGCAATTCGCGAAAACTCACAAACTTCGTGTTGTGACATCATGAAGGCCGAAACCCTCATCTGAGCAAATATGAGGTAGGTCCAGTTAACGTGTTTGGAGAAAAACGTAGAAGAAAATTCGTAAGAAAAAAAATTGCCACTAGGTGGCGCTATCAGTTAGATGAAATATAAGTCAGTAGATGTCTTTAGGGCTGGACTCTCATCAAATGTGTGAAATTTTGAGAAGATAGGATCATCTCGGTCAAGTTAATGCAGCTTTTATTTTCACGAAAAATCTTCAGACTTTGCGTCACCGTAGCGGCCACGCCCTTTGGCGAAAAGTTACAATATTCGTTGTGGGGCATGATCAACATCTTAAGGCTTTTCTGACCAATTTTCAAATGGATCCCTTCAACAAGCTCAGCACAGTAGCTAAAAACGTAAAGTATGACATTTATTGTAACCACTAGGTGGCGCTATATGTATAACTGAATTTTATCATATAGATGTTTTCAGGCCGTGACTATTACGTTGCCTGAGAAGTTTGAGATTTTTTGGAGCTTGAACATGGGAGTTATTAAGCATTTGCTCTTTCTCGACAAATGAAATTTTAAAGGCAATATTTGATGCCCCGCCCCCGTCATATAGTATTTCAAAAAGGCAAGATGTTTTGCCCAGTTGTTCTCTCAGGTCTTGAGATGATAAATGCCAAGTTTGAAGTCAATTGGATGAAAAATGTTTGCAAAGGGGGAAAAAGCATGACCACAGTGAATGTGCCAAAATAGGCCAAAATTGGACATAAAAAAATTCATAGCTCACTTCCTGTACATTTTAGCTACATGGTCCCAAGAGACTTTTTTGTGCGTCTCGGGGTACTACACGTGCCTGCCAATTTTTGTTGCTCTAGCTCAAACGTGCCGGGCTTGGTTTTTATTTTTCTACGCTAGGGGGCGCTATCGAGTCGCATTGTTATAACGACTTCATAATATCAAATTTTTCGCCGGACCTGAGGAGTGTGCAAAGTTCGGTGAGTTTTCGTGAATATTTAGGTACCCAAAATCGCGATTGTTTGCGGAGAATAAAGAAGAAGAAGAAGAAGAAGAATAACTAGAGCTGCGAGCAGCTATAAAGGGCCCTCGCAGCCCGGGCCACGTTGGGGTCCTTGCACGTTGGGGTACTTGCACGTTGGGGTACTGGCACATTCGGGTACTGGCATATTGGAAGCAAAATTTCTTTGAAAATGGCATAATAAACGTTTACATGTAGAATATTTTTTTGCCAGTGTGTGTATCAAGCTCAATGGGTTTTGGTGATTGTTAAGACCTGCAAAAATCAGCGTCCTTTTTTATTATTAGGCAATGAGTTGCCCTGATTGGTATTTTTTTGTAAAAGTGTATATACACATCATCGCTCGTTGTACTCATTGCACAATGTTACTTTTATTGTCCAAAGGGGCAATCAAAAATGAATAAAACGAAATGGAAACGTACATACGTTTGGATCGGTGTGAAGCCAGTGAACAATTTGAGTGGTGGAAACTAAAAGAATATTCATAAATGACTTAGTTATCACACTTAGAATGAGTGTACATTTTTTGTACAAAATACCGTATGTGGGGTATTTTTATTTTTTTTTTATATAAGCCTCAAGGGCTAGGTGGCGCTGTATTTATAACTGAATGTTGTCATAGAGATACCTTCAGGCCTTGATTATAAGCATACATGTCAAGTGTGGGATTTTTTTTTTGAGCATGTACCGTGGATTTATTAAGCATAGCCTTCATTCACGATATTGCTTTTAATGTCCATAGAGGCTATCAAAAATACATAAAACTAAATAACAAAAATATGTATGTTTGGATAAGTCTGATGCCAGTGAACATTTTGAGTGGTGGAAACTAAAAGAATATTCATAAATGACTTAGTTATCACACTTAGAATGAGTGTACATTTTTTGTACAAAATACCGTATGTGGGGTATTTTTTTATTTTTTTATATAAGCCTCAAGGGCTAGGTGGCGCTGTATTTATAACTGAATGTTGTCATAGAGATACCTTCAGGCCTTGATTATAAGCATACATGTCAAGTGTGGGATTTTTTTTTGGAGCATGTACCGTGGAGTTATTAAGCATATCCTTCATTCACGATATTGCTTTTAATGTCCATAGAGGCTATCAAAAATAAATAAAAATATATATATGTTTGGATAAGTCTGATGCCAGTGAACATTTTGAGTGGTGGAAACTAAAAAAATATTCATAAATGACTTAGTTATCACACTTAGAATGAGTGTACATTTTTTGTACAAAATACCGTATGTGGGGTATTTTTTTTTCATGCCTCAAGGGCTAGGTGGCGCTGCATATATAACTGAATGTTGTCATAGAGATAACTTCAGGCCTTGACGATAAACATACATGTCAAGTTTGGGATTTTTTGGAGCATGTACCGGGGAGTTATCAAGCATATCCTTTTTCATTGTGAAACACAAATTTTGATGCCCCGCCCTCATCATATAGTATTTCGAAAAGTCAAAATTTTTCCCCCTGTCGTTGGCTCAGGTCTTGACATGGTCCAGGCCAAGTCTTAACTCAGTCGGATGAAACGTGTAGGAGAAGTGGGCAAAAGTCTGCCCCCTGTGAATGTGCAAAAATCGTCAAAAATGGGACATTCAAAAATTCGTAGCTCACTTCCTGTTCATTTTAGCATATGGGTACAAGAGACGTTTTTGTAGGTCTTGGGCTCCCTCATACACCTAAAAATATTCGGCGTTTTTGCTTAAACGTACAACCGGGGCTGCTTCGTTAAAAATTTCGAGGGGGCGCTATTGAGTCATTTTTGTAAAAATAGCACAATCAACAATAAAATATTGCTCATTTTACCAGGCCAGATGTGTGTGCCAAGTTTCAGGAGTTTCTGTGCATGTTTAGACCCTCAAAACTGGCGTTGTTTTCTTGGCGAACAGCGCTTAGCCACGCCTACAGCAATTCGCGAAAACTCACAAACTTCGTGTTGTGACATCATGAAGGCCGAAACCCTCCTCTGAGCAAATATGAGGTAGGTCCAGTTAACGTGTTTGGAGAAAAACGTAGAAGAAAATTCGTAAGAAGAAAAATTGCCACTAGGTGGCGCTATCAGTTAGATGAAATGTAAGTTAGTAGATGTCTTTAGAGCTGGACTCTCATCAAATGTGTGAAATTTTGAGAAGATAGGATCATCTCGGTCAAGTTAATGCAGCTTTTATTTTCACGAAAAATCTTCAGATTTTGCGTCACCGTAGCGGCCACGCCCTTTGATGAAAAGTTACAATATTCGGTGTGGGGCATGATCAACATCTTAAGGCTTTTCTGACCAATTTTCAAATGGATCCCTTCAACAAGCTCAGCACAGTAGCTAAAAACGTAAAGTATGACATTTATTGTAACCACTAGGTGGCGCTATATGTATAACTGAATTTTGTCATATAGATGTTTTCAGGCTGTGACTATTACGTTGCCTGAGAAGTTTGAGATTTTTTGGAGCTTCAACATGGGAGTTATTAAGCATTTGCTCTTTCTGGACAAATGAAATTTTAAAGGCAATATTTGATGCTCCGCCCCCGTCGTATAGTATTTCGAAAAGGCAAGATGTTTTGCCCAGCTGTTCTCTTAGGTCTTGAGATGATAAATGCCAAGTTTGAAGTCAATTGGATGAAAAATGTTTGCAAAGGGGGAAAAAGCATGACCACAGTGAATGTGCCAAAATAGGCCAAAATTGGACATTAAAAAATTCATAGCTCACTTCCTGTACATTTTAGCTACATGGTCCCAATAGACTTTTTTGTGCGTCTCGGGGTGCTCCACGTGCCTGCCAATTTTCGTTGCTCTAGCTCAAACGTGTCGGGCTTGGTTTTTATTTTTCTACGCTAGGGGGCGCTATAGAGCCGCGTTGTTATAATGACTTCATAATATCAAATTTTTCGCCGGACCTGAGGAGTGTGCAAAGTTTGGTGAGTTTTCGTGAATATTTAGGTACCCAAAATCGCGATTGTTTGCGGAGAATAAAGAAGAAGAAGAAGAATAATAATAATAATAATAATAATAATAATAATAATAATAATAATAATAATAATTTTTACAAAAACAATAGGGACCTCGCAGCGGTCGCTGCTCGGGCCCTAATAATAATAATAATAATAATAATAATAATAATAATAATTTTTACAAAAACAATAGGGACCTCGCAGCGGTCGCTGCTCGGGCCCTAATAACTAGAGCTGCGAGCAGCTATAAAGGGCCCTCGCAGCCCGGGCCACGTTGGGGTCCTTGCACGTTGGGGTACTTGCACGTTGGGGTACTGGCACGTTGGGGTACTGGCATATTGGAAGCAAAATTTCTTTGAAAATGGCATAATAAACGTTTACATGTAGAATATTTTTTTGCCAGTGTGTGTGTCAAGCTCAACGGGTTTTGGTGATTGTTAAGACCTGCAAAAATCAGCGTCCTTTTTTATTTTTAGGCAATGAGTTGCCCTGATTGGTATTTTTTGTAAAAGTGTATATATACATCATCGCTCGTTGTACTCATTGCACAATGTTACTTTTATTGTCCAAAGGGGCAATCAAAAATGAATAAAACAAAATGGAAACGTACATACGTTTGGATCGGTGTGAAGCCAGTGAACAATTTGAGTGGTGGAAACTAAAAGAATATTCATAAATGACTTAGTTATCACACTTAGAATGAGTGTACATTTTTTGTACAAAATACCGTATGTGGGGTATTTTTTTAATTTTTTATATAAGCCTCAAGGGCTAGGTGGCGCTGTATTTATAACTGAATGTTGTCATAGAGATACCTTCAGGCCTTGATTATAAGCATACATGTCAAGTGTGGGATTTTTTTTTGGAGCATGTACCGTGGAGTTATTAAGCATATCCTTCATTCACGATATTGCTTTTAATGTCCATAGAGGCTATCAAAAATAAATAAAAATATATATATGTTTGGATAAGTCTGATGCCAGTGAACATTTTGAGTGGTGGAAACTAAAAAAATATTCATAAATGACTTAGTTATCACACTTAGAATGAGTGTACATTTTTTGTACAAAATACCGTATGTGGGGTATTTTTTTTTCATGCCTCAAGGGCTAGGTGGCGCTGCATATATAATTGAATGTTGTCATAGAGATAACTTCAGGCCTTGACGATAAACATACATGTCAAATTTGGGATTTTTTGGAGCATGTACCGGGGAGTTATCAAGCATATCCTTTTTCATTGTGAAACACAAATTTTGATGCCCCGCCCTCATCATATAGTATTTCGAAAAGTCAAAATTTTTCCCCCTGTCGTTGGCTCAGGTCTTGACATGGTCCAGGCCAAGTCTTAACTCAGTCGGATGAAACGTGTAGGAGAAGTGGGCAAAAGTCTGCCCCCTGTGAATGTGCAAAAATCGTCAAAAATGGGACATTCAAAAATTCGTAGCTCACTTCCTGTTCATTTTAGCATATGGGTACAAGAGACTTTTTTGTAGGTCTTGGGCTCCCTCATACACTTAAAAATATTCGGCGTTCTTGCTTAAACGTACAACCGGGGCTGCTTCGTTAAAAATTTCAAGGGGGCGCTATTGAGTCATTTTTGTAAAAATAGCACAATCAACAATAAAATATTGCTCATTTTACCAGGCCAGATGTGTGTGCCAAGTTTCAGGAGTTTCTGTGCATGTTTAGACCCTCAAAACTGGCGTTGTTTTCTTGGCGAACAGCGCTTAGCCACGCCTACAGCAATTCGCGAAAACTCACAAACTTCGTGTTGTGACATCATGAAGGCCGAAACCCTCCTCTGAGCAAATATGAGGTAGGTCCAGTTAACGTGTTTGGAGAAAAACGTAGAAGAAAATTCGTAAGAAAAAAAATTGCCACTAGGTGGCGCTATCAGTTAGATGAAATGTAAGTTAGTAGATGTCTTTAGAGCTGGACTCTCATCAAATGTGTGAAATTTTGAGAAGATAGGATCATCTCGGTCAAGTTAATGCAGCTTTTATTTTCACGAAAAATCTTCAGATTTTGCGTCACCGTAGCGGCCACGCCCTTTGACGAAAAGTTACAATATTCGGTGTGGGGCATGATCAACATCTTAAGGCTTTTCTGACCAATTTTCAAATGGATCCCTTCAACAAGCTCAGCACAGTAGCTAAAAACGTAAAGTATGACATTTATTGTAACCACTAGGTGGCGCTATATGTATAACTGAATTTTGTCATATAGATGTTTTCAGGCTGTGACTATTACGTTGCCTGAGAAGTTTGAGATTTTTTGGAGCTTGAACATGGGAGTTATTAAGCATTTGCTCTTTCTGGACAAATGAAATTTTAAAGGCAATATTTGATGCTCCGCCCCCGTCGTATAGTATTTCGAAAAGGCAAGATGTTTTGCCCAGCTGTTCTCTTAGGTCTTGAGATGATAAATGCCAAGTTTGAAGTCAATTGGATGAAAAATGTTTGCAAAGGGGGAAAAAGCATGACCACAGTGAATGTGCCAAAATAGGCCAAAATTGGACATTAAAAAATTCATAGCTCACTTCCTGTACATTTTAGCTACATGGTCCCAATAGACTTTTTTGTGCGTCTCGGGGTGCTACACGTGCCTGCCAATTTTCGTTGCTCTAGCTCAAACGTGTCGGGCTTGGTTTTTATTTTTCTACGCTAGGGGGCGCTATAGAGTCGCGTTGTTATAACGACTTCATAATATCAAATTTTTCGCCGGACCTGAGGAGTGTGCAAAGTTTGGTGAGTTTTCGTGAATATTTAGGTACCCAAAATCGCGATTGTTTGCGGAGAATAAAGAAGAAGAATAATAATAATAATAATAATAATAATAATAATAATAATAATTTTTACAAAAACAATAGGGACCTCGCAGCGGTCGCTGCTCGGGCCCTAACTAGAGCTGCGAGCAGCTATAAAGGGCCCTCGCAGCCCGGGCCACGTTGGGGTACTTGCACGTTGGGGAACTTGCACATTGGGGTACTGGCACATTGGAAGCAGAATTTCTTTGAAAATGGCATGATAAACGTGGATTTTTTTTTTTTTTTTTTGCCAGGTGTGATGAGTGTGTCAAGCTCAATGGGTTTTGGTGATTGTTAAGATCTGCAAAAATCAGCGTCTTATTTTTTATTTTTAGGCAATGAGTTGCCCTGATTGGTATTTTTTGTAAAAGTGTATATACACATCATCGCTCGTTGTACTCATTGCACAATGTTACTTTTATTGTCCAAAGGGGCAATCAAAAATGAATAAAACAAAATGGAAATGTACATACGTTTGGATCGGTGTGAAGCCAGTGAACAATTTGAGTGGTGGAAACTAAAAGAATATTCATAAATGACTGAGTTATCACACTTAGAATGAGTGTACATTTTTTGTACAAAATACCGTATGTGGGGTATTTTTTTTTTATTCCTCAAGGGCTAGGTGGCGCTGCATATATAACTGAATGTTGTCACAGAGATAACTTCAGGCCTTGACGATAAACATACATGTCAAGTTTGGGATTTTTTGGAGCATGTACCGGGGAGTTATCAAGCATATCCTTTTTCATTGCGAAACACAAAATTTGATGCCCCGCCCTCATCATATAGTATTTCGAAAAGACAAAATTTTTCCCCCTGTCGTTGGCTCAGGTCTTGACATGGTCCAGGCCAAGTCTTAACTCAGTCGGATGAAACGTGTAGGAGAAGTGGGCAAAAGTCTGCCCCCTGTGAATGTGCAAAAATCGTCAAAAATGGGACATTCAAAAATTCGTAGCTCACTTCCTGTTCATTTTAGCATATGGGTCCAAGAGACTTTTTTGTAGGTCTTGGGCTCCCTCATACACCTAAAAATATTCGTCGTTCTTGCTTAAACGTACAACCGGGGCTGCTTCGTTAAAAACTTCTAGGGGGCGCTATTGAGTAATTTTTGTAAAAATAGCACAATCAACAATAAAATATTGCTCATTTTACCAGGCCAGATGTGTGTGCCAAGTTTCATGAGTTTCTGTGCATGTTTAGACCCTCAAAACTGGCGTTGTTTTCTTGGCGAACAGCGCTTAGCCACGCCCACAGCAATTCGCGAAAACTCACAAACTTCGTGTTGTGACATCATGAAGGCCGAAACCCTCATCTGAGCAAATATGAGGTAGGTCCAGTTAACGTGTTTGGAGAAAAACGTAGAAGAAAATTCGTAAGAAAAAAAATTGCCACTAGGTGGCGCTATCAGTTAGATGAAATATAAGTCAGTAGATGTCTTTAGGGCTGGACTCTCATCAAATGTGTGAAATTTTGAGAAGATAGGATCATCTCGGTCAAGTTAATGCAGCTTTTATTTTCACAAAAAATCTTCAGACTTAGCGTCACCGTAGCGGCCACGCCCTTTGGCGAAAAGTTACAATATTCGGTGTGGGGCATGATCAACATCTTAAGGCTTTTCTGACCAATTTTCAAATGGATCCCTTCAACGAGCTCAGCACAGTAGCTAAAAACGTAAAGTATGACATTTATTGTAACCACTAGGTGGCGCTATATGTATAACTGAATTTTGTCATGTAGATGTTTTCAGGCCGTGACTATTACGTTGCCTGAGAAGTTTGAGATTTTTTGGAGCTTGTACATGGGAGTTATTCAGCATTTGCTCTTTCTGGACAAATGAAATTTTAAAGTCAATATTTGATGCTCCGCCCCCGTCATATAGTATTTCGAAAAGGCAAGATGTTTTGCCCAGCTGTTCTCTCAGGTCTTGAGATGATAAATGCCAAGTTTGAAGTCAATTGGATGAAAAATGTTTGCAAAGGGGGAAAAAGCATGACTACAGTGAATGTGCCAAAATAGGCCAAAATTGGACATAAAAAAATTCATAGCTCACTTCCTGTACATTTTAGCTACATGGTCCCAATAGACTTTTTTGTGCGTCTCGGGGTGCTACACGTGCCTGCCAATTTTCGTTGCTCTAGCTCAAACGTGTCGGGCTTGGTTTTTATTTTTCTACGCTAGGGGGCGCTATAGAGTCGCGTTGTTATAACGACTTCATAATATCAAATTTTTCGCCGGACCTGAGGAGTGTGCAAAGTTCGGTGAGTTTTCGTGAATATTTAGGTACCCAAAATCGCGATTGTTTGCGGAGAATAAAGAATAATAATAATAACTAGAGCTGCGAGCAGCTATAAAGGGCCCTCGCAGCCCGGGCCACGTTGGGGTACTTGCACGTTGGGGAACTTGCACATTGGGGTACTGGCACATTGGAAGCAGAATTTCTTTGAAAATGGCATGATAAACATGTGGACTTTTTTTTTTTTTTTTGCCAGGTGTGATGAGTGTGTCAAGCTCAATGGGTTTTGGTGATTGTTAAGATCTGCAAAAATCAGCGTCTTTTTTTTATTTTTAGGCAATGAGTTGCTCTGATTGGTATTTTTCGTAAAAGTATATATACACACATCATCGCTCGTACTCATTGCACAATGTTGCTTTTATTGCTTTTATTGTATAGAAGCATAGAGGCGATAAAAAAAAAAAATAAAACTAAATAAAAAATACGTATGTTTGGATCGGTCTGATACCAGTGAACATATTGAGTGGTGGAAAGTAAAAGAATATTCATAAATGACTTAGTTATCACACTTACAATGAGTTTACAATTTTTGCAAAAATACCGTAAGTGAGGCATTTTTTTTTATGCCTCAAGGACTAGGTGGCGCTGTATTTATAACTGAATTTTGTCATAGAGATACCTTCAGGCCTTGACTCTAAATATACATTTCAAATATGGGATTTTTTGGAGCATGTACCTGGGAGTTATTAAGCATAGCCTTCATTCACCATATTGCTTTTAATGTCCATAGAGGCTATCAAAAATACATAAAACTAAATAACAAAAATATGTATGTTTGGTTAGGTCTGATGCCAGTGAATATTTTGAGTGGTGGAAGGTAAAAGAATATTCCTAAATGACTTAGTTATCACACTTAGAATGAGTTTACATTTTTTGTACAAAATACCGTAAGTGGGGTATTTTTTTTTCATGCCTCAAGGGCTAGGTGGCGCTGCATATATAACTGAATGTTGTCATAGAGATACCTTCAGGCCTTGGCGATAAACATACATGTCAAGTTTGGGATTTTTTGGAGCATGTATCGGGGAGTTATTAAGCATATCCTTTTTCAGTGCGAAACACAAATTTTGATGCCCCGCCCTCATCATATAGTATTTTCAAAAGTCAAGATTTTTCCGTCTGTTGTTGGCTCAGGTCTTGGCATGGTCCAGGTCAAGTCATAAGTCAGTCGGATAAAACGTGTAGGAGAAGTGGGCAAAAGTATGCCCTCTGAAAATGTGCAAAAATCGTAAAAAATGGGACATTCAAAAATTCGCAGCTCACTTCCTGTTCATTTTAGCATATGGGTCCAAGAGTCTTTTTTGTAGGTCTTTGGCTCCCTCATACACGTAAAAATTTTCGTAGATCTTGCTTAAACGTACAATCGGGGCTGCTTCGTTAAAAATTTCTAGGGGGCGCTATTGAGTCATTTTTGTAAAAATAGCACAATCAACAATAAAATATTGTTCATTTTACCAGGCCAGATGTGTGTGCCAAGTTTCATGAGTTTCTGCGCATGTTTAGACCCTCAAAACTGGCGTTGTTTTCTTGGCGAACAGTGCTTAGCCACGCCCACAGCGACTCGCGAAAACTCACAAACTTCGTGTTGTGACAGCATGAAGGCCGACACCCTCATCTGAGCAAATATGAGGTAGGTCCAGTTAACATGGTTGGAGAAAAACATTGAAGAAAAATCGTAAGAAAAAAAATTGCCAGTAGGTGGCGCTATCAGTAAGATGAAATATAAGTTTGTAGATGTCTTTAGGGCTGGACTCTCATCAATTGTGTAAAATTTTGAGAAGATAGCATCATCTCGGTCAAGTTAATGCAGCTTTTGTTGTCACGAGAAATCTTCAGACTTTGCGGCACCGTAGCGGCCACGCCCTTTGGCGAAAAGTTACAATATTCGGTGTGGGGCATGATCAACATCTTAAGGCTTTTCTGACCAATTTTCAACTGGATCCCTTCAACGAGCTCAGCACAGTAGCTAAAAACGTAAAGTATGACAATTATTGTTACCACTAGGTGGCGCTACATGGATAACTGAATTTTATCATATAGATGTTTTCAGGCCGTGACTATTAAGTTGCCTGATAAGTTTGAGATTTTTTGGAGCTTGAACATGGGAGTTATTAAGCATTTGCTCTTTCTGGACAAATGAAATTTTAAAGGCAATATTTGATGCCCCGCCCCCGTCATATAGTATTTCGAAAAGGCAAGATTTTTTCCCCAGTTGTTCTCTCAGGTCTTGAGATGATAAATGCCAAGTTTGAAGTCAATTGGATGAAAAATGTTTGCAAAGGGGGAAAAAGCATGACCACAGTGAATGTGCCAAAATAGGCCAAAATTGGACATTAAAAAATTCATAGCTCACTTCCTGTACATTTTAGCTACATGGTCCCAATAGACTTTTTTGTGCGTCTCGGGGTGCTACACGTGCCTGCCAATTTTCGTTGCTCTAGCTCAAACGTGCCGGGCTTGGTTTTTATTTTTCTATGCTAGGGGGCGCTATAGAGTCGCGTTGTTATGACGACTTCATAATATCAAATTTTTCGCCGGGCCTGAGGAGTGTGCAAAGTTTGGTGAGTTTTCGTAAATGTTTAGGTACCCAAAATCGTGATCGTTTACGGAGAAGAAGAAGAAGAAGAAGAAGAATAACTAGAGCTGCGAGCAGCTATAAAGGGCCCTCGCAGCCCGGGCCACGTTGGGGTCCTTGCACGTTGGGGTACTTGCACGTTGGGGTACTGGCACGTTGGGGTACTGGCATATTGGAAGCAAAATTTCTTTGAAAATGGCATAATAAACGTTTACATGTAGAATATTTTTTTGCCAGTGTGTGTGTCAAGCTCAACGGGTTTTGGTGATTCTTAAGACCTGCAAAAATCAGCGTCCTTTTTTATTTTTAGGCAATGAGTTGCCCTGATTGGTATTTTTTGTAAAAGTGTATATACACATCATCGCTCATTGTACTCATTGCACAATGTTACTTTTATTGTCCAAAGGGGCAATCAAAAATGAATAAAACTAAATGTAAACGTACATACGTTTGGATCGGTGTGAAGCCAGTGAACAATTTGAGTGGTGGAAACTAAAAGAATATTCATAAATGACTTAGTTATCACACTTAGAATGAGTGTACATTTTTTGTACAAAATACCGTATGTGGGGTATTTGTCTTTTTTTTAATATAAGCCTCAAGGGCTAGGTGGCGCTGTATTTATAACTGAATGTTGTCATAGAGATACCTTCAAGCCTTGATTATAAGCATACATGTCAAGTGTGGGATTTTTTTTGGAGCATGTACCGTGGAGTTATTAAGCATATCCTTCATTCACGATATTGCTTTTAATGTCCATAGAGGCTATCAAAAATAAACAAAAATATATATATGTTTGGATAAGTCTGATGCCAATGAACATTTTGAGTGGTGGAAACTAAAAGAATATTCATAAATGACTTAGTTATCACACTTAGAATGAGTTTACATTTTTTGTACAAAATACCGTATGTGGGGTATTTTTTTTTCATGCCTCAAGGGCTAGGTGGCGCTGCATATATAACTGAATGTTGTCATAGAGATAGCTTCAGGCCTTGACGATAAACATACATGTCAAGTTTGGGATTTTTTGGAGCATGTACCGGGGAGTTATTAAGCATATCCTTTTTCAGTGCGAAACACAAATTTTGATGCCCCGCCTTCATCATATAGTATTTCGAAAGGTCAAGATTTTTCCCCCTGTCGTTGGCTCAGGTCTTGACATGGTCCAGGTCAAGTCTTAACTCAGTCAGATGAAACGTGTAGGAGAAGTGGGCAAAAGTCTGCCCCCTGTGAATGTGCAAAAATCGTCAAAAATGGGACATTCAAAAATTTGTAGCTCACTTCCTGTTCATTTTAGCATATGGGTCCAAGAGACTTTTTTGTAGGTCTTGGGCTCCCTCATACACCTAAAAATATTCGTCGTTCTTGCTTAAACGTACAACCGGGGCTGCTTCGTTAAAAATTTCGAGGGGGCGCTATTGAGTCATTTTTGTAAAAATAGCACAATCAACAATAAAATATTGCTTATTTTACCAGGCCAGATGTGTGTGCCAAGTTTCATGAGTTTCTGTGCATGTTTAGACCCTCAAAACTGGCGTTGTTTTCTTGGCGAACAGCGCTGAGCCACACCCACAACAATTCGCGAAAACTCACAAACTTCGTGTTGTGACATCATGAAGGTCGAATCCCTCATCTGAGCAAATATGAGGTAGGTCCAGTTAACGTGTTTGGAGAAAAACGTAGAAGAAAATTCGTAAGAAAAAAAATTGCCACAAGGTGGCGCTATCAGTTAGATGAAATATAAGTCAGTAGATGTCTTTAGGGCTGGACTCTCATCAAATGTGTGAAATTTTGAGAAGATAGGATCATCTCGGTCAAGTTAATGCAGCTTTTATTTTCAAGAAAAATCTTCAGACTTTGCGTCACCGTAGCGGCCACGCCCTTTGGCGAAAAGTTACAATATTCAGTGTGGGGCATGATCAACATCTTAAGGCTTTTCTGACCAATTTTCAACTGGATCCCTTCAACGAGCTCAGCGCAGTAGCTAAAAACGTAAAGTATGACATTTATTGTAACCACTAGGTGGCGCTATATGTATAACTGAATTTTATCATAAAGATGTTTTCAGGCCGTGACTATTACGTTGCCTGATAAGTTTGAGATTTTTTGGAGCTTGAACATGGGAGTTATTAAGCATTTGCTCTTTCTGGACAAATGAAATTTTAAAGGCAAGATTTGATGCTCCGCCCCCGTCATATAGTATTTCGAAAAGGCAAGATGTTTTGCCCAGCTCTTCTCTCAGGTCTTGAGATGATAAATGCCAAGTTTGAAGTCAATTGGATGAAAAATGTATCAAAAAGGGGGAAAAAGCATGACCACAGTGAATGTGCCAAAATAGGCCAAAATTGGACATTAAAAAATTCATAGCTCACTTCCTGTACATTTTAGCTACATGGTCCCAATAGACTTTTTTGTGCGTCTCGGGGTGCTACACGTGCCTGCCAATTTTCGTTGCTCTAGCTCAAACATACCGGGCTTGGTTTATATTTTTCTATGCTAGGGGGCGCTATAGAGTCACGTTGTTATGACGACTTCATAATATCAAATTTTTCGCCGGGCCTGAGGAGTGTGCAAAGTTTGGTGAGTTTTCGTAAATGTTTAGGTACCCAAAATCGCGATCGTTTACGGAGAAGAAGAAGAAGAAGAAGAAGAAGAAGAATAATAATAATAATAATAATAATTCGAACGAAAAACAATAGGGACCTCGCAGCGGTCGCTGCTCGGGCCCTAACTAGAGCTGCGAGCAGCTATAAAGGGCCCTCGCAGCCCGGGCCACGTTGGGGTCCTTGCACGTTGGGGTACTTGCACGTTGGGGTACTGGCACGTTGGGGTACTGGCATATTGGAAGCAAAATTTCTTTGAAAATGGCATAATAAACGTTTACATGTAGAATATTTTTTTTGCCAGTGTCTGTCAAGCTCAACGGATTTTGGTGATCGTTAAGACCTGCAAAAATCAGCGTCCTTATTTATTTTTAGGCAATGAGTTGCCCTGATTGGTATTTTTTTTGTAAAAGTGTATATACACATCATCGCTCGTTGTACTCATTGCACAATGTTTACTTTTATTGTCCAAAGGGGCAATCAAAAATGAATAAAACAAAATGGAAACGTACATACGTTTGGATCGGTGTGAAGCCAGTGAACAATTTGAGTGGTGGAAACTAAAAGAATATTCATAAATGACTTAGTTATCACACTTAGAATGAGTGTACATTTTTTGTACAAAATACCGTATGTGGGGTATTTTTTTAATTTTTTTTTATATAAGCCTCAACGGCTAGGTGGCGCTGTATTTATAACTGAATGTTGTCATAGAGATACCTTCAGGCCTTGATTATAAGCATACATGTCAAGTGTGGGATTTTTTTTTGGAGCATGTACCGTGGAGTTATTAAGCATATCCTTCATTCACGATATTGCTTTTAATGTCCATAGAGGCTATCAAAAATAAATAAAAATATATATATGTTTGGATAAGTCTGATGCCAGTGAACATTTTGAGTGGTGGAAACTAAAAAAATATTCATAAATGACTTAGTTATCACACTTAGAATGAGTGTACATTTTTTGTACAAAATACCGTATGTGGGGTATTTTTTTTTCATGCCTCAAGGGCTAGGTGGCGCTGCATATATAACTGAATGTTGTCATAGAGATAACTTCAGGCCTTGACGATAAACATACATGTCAAGTTTGGGATTTTTTGGAGCATGTACCGGGAAGTTATCAAGCATATCCTTTTTCATTGTGAAACACAAATTTTGATGCCCCGCCCTCATCATATAGTATTTCGAAAAGTCAAAATGTTTCCCCCTGTCGTTGGCTCAGGTCTTGACATGGTCCAGGCCAAGTCTTAACTCAGTCGGATGAAACGTGTAGGAGAAGTGGGCAAAAGTCTGCCCCCTGTGAATGTGCAAAAATCGTCAAAAATGGGACATTCAAAAATTCGTAGCTCACTTCCTGTTCATTTTAGCATATGGGTACAAGAGACGTTTTTGTAGGTCTTGGGCTCCCTCATACACCTAAAAATATTCGGCGTTTTTGCTTAAACGTACAACCGGGGCTGCTTCGTTAAAAATTTCGAGGGGACGCTATTGAGTCATTTTTGTAAAAATAGCACAATCAACAATAAAATATTGCTCATTTTACCAGGCCAGATGTGTGTGCCAAGTTTCAGGAGTTTCTGTGCATGTTTAGACCCTCAAAACTGGCGTTGTTTTCTTGGCGAACAGCGCTTAGCCACGCCTACAGCAATTCGCGAAAACTCACAAACTTCGTGTTGTGACATCATGAAGGCCGAAACCCTCCTCTGAGCAAATTTGAGGTAGGTCCAGTTAACGTGTTTGGAGAAAAACGTAGAAGAAAATTCGTAAGAAAAAAAATTGCCACTAGGTGGCGCTATCAGTTAGATGAAATGTAAGTTAGTAGATGTCTTTAGAGCTTGACTCTCATCAAATGTGTGAAATTTTGAGAAGATAGGATCATCTCGGTCAAGTTAATGCAGCTTTTATTTTCACGAAAAATCTTCAGATTTTGCGTCACCGTAGCGGCCACGCCCTTTGATGAAAAGTTACAATATTCGGTGTGGGGCATGATCAACATCTTAAGGCTTTTCTGACCAATTTTCAACTGGATCCCTTCAACGAGCTCAGCACAGTAGCTAAAAACTTAAAGTATGACAATTATTGTTACCACTAGGTGGCGCTACATGGATAACTGAATTTTATCATATAGATGTTTTCAGGCCGTGACTATTAAGTTGCCTGATAAGTTTGAGATTTTTTGGAGCTTGAACATGGGAGTTATTAAGCATTTGCTCTTTCTGGACAAATGAAATTTTAAAGGCAATATTTGATGCCCCGCCCCCGTCATATAGTATTTCGAAAAGGCAAGATTTTTTCCCCAGTTGTTCTCTCAGGTCTTGAGATGATAAATGCCAAGTTTGAAGTCAATTGGATGAAAAATGTTTGCAAAGGGGGAAAAAGCATGACCACAGTGAATGTGCCAAAATAGGCCAAAATTGAACATTAAAAAATTCATAGCTCACTTCCTGTACATTTTAGCTACATGGTCCCAATAGACTTTTTTGTGCGTCTCGGGGTGCTACACGTGCCTGCCAATTTTCGTTGCTCTAGCTCAAACGTGCCGGGCTTGGTTTTTATTTTTCTACGCTAGGGGGCGCTATAGAGTCGCGTTGTTATGACGACTTCATAATATCAAATTTTTCGCCGGGCCTGAGGAGTGTGCAAAGTTTGGTGAGTTTTCGTAAATGTTTAGGTACCCAAAATCGTGATCGTTTACGGAGAAGAAGAAGAATAATAATAATAATAATAATAATAATAATAATAATAATAATCCGATCGAAAAACAATAGGGACCTCGCAGCGGTAGCTGCTCGGGCCCTAATAATAATAATAATAATAATAATAATAATAATAACTAGAGCTGCGAGCAGCTATAAAGGGCCCTCGCAGCCCGGGCCACGTTGGGGTACTTGCACGTTGGGGTACTTGCACGTTGGGGTACTGGCACGTTGGGGTACTGGCAAGTTTAGGTACGGCACATTGGAAGCAGAATTTCTTTGAAAATGGCATGATAAACCTTGACATGTGGATTTTTTTTTTTTTTGTAAAAATACCGTTAAGTTGGTGTATTTTTTTTTATGCCTCTAGGGCTAGGTGGCGCTGTATATATAATGGAATGTTGTCATAGGGATACATTCAAGCCTTGACTCTAAACATACATGTCAAGTGTGGGATTTTTTTGGAGCATGTACCGTGGAGTTATTAAGCATATCCTTCATTCACGATATTGCTTTTAATGTCCATTAGAGGCTATCAAAAATAAATAAAAAAGTACATGTTTGGATAAGTCTAATGCCAGTGAACATTTTGAGTGGTGGAAAGTAAAAGAATATTCATAAATGACTTAGTTATCACACTTAGAATGAGTTTACATTTTTTGTACAAAATACCGTATGTGGGGTATTTTTTTGTTTTGCCTCAAGGGCGAGGTGGCGCTGCATATATAACTGAATGTTGTCATAGAGATACCTTCAGGCCTTGACGATAAACATACATGTCAAGTTTGGGATTTTTTGGAGCATGTATCGGGGAGTTATTAAGCATATCCTTTTTCAGTGCGAAACACAAATTTTGATGCCCCGCGCTCATCATATAGTATTTCCAAAAGTCAAGATTTTTCCGTCTGTTGTTGGCTCAGGTCTTGACATGGTCCAGGTCAAGTCATAAGTCAGTCGGATAAAACATGTAGGAGAAGTGGGCAAAAGTATGCCCCCTGAAAATGTGCAAAAATCGTCAAAAATGGGACATTCAAAAATTCGTACCTCACTTCCTGTTCATTTTAGCATATGGGTCCAAGAGACTTTTTTGTAGGTCTTTGGCTCCCTCATACACGTAAAAATTTTCGTAGATCTTGCTTAAACGTAGAATCGGGGCTGCTTCGTTAAAAATTTCTAGGGGGCGCTATTGAGTCATTTTTGTAAAAATAGTACAATCAACAATAAAATATTGTTCATTTTACCAGGCCAGATGTGTGTGCCAAGTTTCATGAGTTTCTGCGCATGTTTAGACCCTCAAAACTGGCGTTTTCTTGGCGAACAGTGCTTAGCCACGCCCACAGCGATTCGCGAAAACTCACAAACTTCGTGTTGTGACATCATGAAGGCCGAAACCCTCATCTGAGCAAATATGAGGTTGGTCCAGTTAACGTGTTTGGAGAAAAATGTACAAGAAAATTCGTAAGAAAAAAAATTGCCACTAGGTGGCGCTATCAGTAAGATGAAATATAAGTTCGTAGATGTCTTAAGGGCTGGACTCTCATCAAATGTGTGAAATTTTGAGAAGATAGGATCATCTCGGTCAAGTTCATGCAGCTTTTATTGTCACGAAAAATTTTCGGACTTTGCGTCACCGTAGCGGCCACGCCCTTTGGCGAAAAGTTACAATATTCGGTGTGGGGCATGATCAACATCTTAAGGCTTTTCTGACCAATTTTCAACTGGATCCCTTCAACGAGCTCGGCACAGTAGCTAAAAACGTAAAGTATGACATTTATTGTTACCACTAGGTGGCGCTATATGTATAACTGAATTTTATCATATAGATGCTTTCAGGCCGTGACTATTACGTTGCCTGAGAAGTTTGAGATTTTTTGGAGCTTGAACATGGGAGTTATCACACTTAGAATGAGTTGACATTTTTTGTACAAAATACCGTATGTGGGGTATTTTTTTTTCACGCCTGAAGGGCTAGGTGGCGCTGCATATATAACTGAATTTTGTCATAGAGATACCTTCAGGCTTTGACTATAAACATACATGTCAAGTTTGGGATTTTTTGGAGCATGTAACGGGGAGTTATTAAGCATATCCTTTTTCAGTGCGAAACACAAAATTTGATGCCCCGCCCTCATCATATAGTATTTCCAAAAGTCAAGATTTTTCTGCCTGTAGTTGGCTCAGATCTTGACATGGTCCAGGTCAAGTCTAAAGTCAGTCGGATGAAATGTGTAGGAGAAGTGGGCAAAAGTATGCCCCCTGAAAATGTGCAAAAATCGTCAAAAATGGGACATTCAAAAATTCATAGCTCACTTCCTGTTCATTTTAGCACATGGGTCCAAGAGACTTTTTTGTAGGTCTTGGACTCCCTCATACACCTAAAAATTTTCGTAGATCTTGCTTAAACGTACAATCGGGGCTGCTTCGTTAAAGATTTCTAGGGGGCGCTATTGAGTCATTTTTGTAAAAATAGGACAATACATGATAAAATATTGCTCATTTTGCCAGGCCAGATGTGTGTGCCAAGTTTCATGAGTTTCTGCGCATGTTTAGACCATCAAAACTAGCGTTGTTTTCTTGGCGAACAGTGCTTAGCCACGCCCACAGCGATTCGCGAAAACTCACAAACTTCGTGTTGTGACATCATGAAGGCCGAAACCCCCATCTGAGCAAATATGAGGTTGGTCCAGTTAACGTGTTTGGAGAAAAATGTACAAGAAAATTCGTAAGAAAAAAAATTGCCACTAGGTGGCGCTATCAGTTAGATGAAATATAAGTTCGTAGATGTCTTTAGGGCTGGACTCTCATCAAATGTGTGAAATTTTGAGAAGATAGGATCATCTCGGTCAAGTTCATGCAGCTTTTATTGTCACGAAAAATCTTCAGACTTTGCGTCACCGTAGCGGCCACGCCCTTTGGCGAAAAGTTACAATATTCGGTGTGGGGCATCATCAACATCTTAAGGCTTTTCTGACCAATTTTCAACTGGATCCCTTCAACGAGCTCAGCACAGTAGCTAAAAACATAAAGTATGACATTTATTGTAACCACTAGGTGGCGCTATATGTATAACTGAATTTTTTCATATAGGTGTTTTCAGGCCGTGACTATTACGTTGCCTGAGAAGTTTGAGATTTTTTGGAGCTTGTACATGGGAGTTATTCAGCATTTGCTCTTTCTGGACAAATGAAATTTTAAAGGCAATATTTGATGCCCCGCCCCCGTCATATAGTATTTCGAAAACGCAAGATTTTTTGCCTAGTTTTTCTCTTAAGTCTTGAGATGATAAATGCCAAGTTTAAAGTCAATGGGATGAAAAATGTTTGCATAGGGGGAAAAAGCATGACCACAGTGAATGTGCCAAAATAGGCCAAAATTGGACATTAAAAAATTCATAGCTCACTTCCTGTACATTTTAGGAAATGGCTTCCACTGACTTTTTTGTGCGTCTCGTAGTGCTACACGTGCCTGCCAATTTTCGTAGCTCTAGCTCAAACGGGCCGGGATTGGTTTTTATTTTTCTACGCTAGGTGGCGCTATAGAGTCGCGTTGTTATGACAACTACATAATAACAAATTTTTCGCCGGGCCCGAAGAGACTGCAAAGTTTGGTGAGTTTTCGTAAATATTTAGGCCCTCAAAAATGCGATCGTTTACGGAGAAGAAGAAGAAGAAGAATAATAATAATTCTTACAAAAACAAGAGGGACCTCGCAGCGGTCGCTGCTCGGGCCCTAACTAGAGCTGCGAGCAGCTATAAAGGGCCCTCGCAGCCCGGGCCACGTTGGGGTCCTTGCACGTTGGGGTACTTGCACGTTGGGGTACTGGCACATTGGGGTACTGGCATATTGGAAGCAAAATTTCTTTGAAAATGGCATAATAAACGTTTACATGTAGAATATTTTTTTGCCAGTGTGTGTATCAAGCTCAACGGGTTTTGGTGATTGTTAAGACCTGCAAAAATCAGCGTCCTTTTTTATTTTTAGGCAATGAGTTGCCCTGATTGGTATTTTTTTGTAAAAGTGTATATACACATCATCGCTCGTTGTACTCATTGCACAATGTTACTTTTATTGTCCAAAGGGGCAATCAAAAATGAATAAAACAAAATGGAAACGTACATACGTTTGGATCGGTGTGAAGCCAGTGAACAATTTGAGTGGTGGAAACTAAAAGAATATTCATAAATTACTTAGTTATCACACTTAGAATGAGTGTACATTTTTTGTACAAAATACCGTATGTGGGGTATTTTTTATTTTTTTTTATATAAGCCTCAAGGGCTAGGTGGCGCTGTATTTATAACTGAATGTTGTCATAGAGATACCTTCAGGCCTTGATTATAAGCATACATGTCAAGTGTGGGATTTTTTTTGGAGCATGTACCGTGGAGTTATTAAGCATATCCTTCATTCACGATATTGCTTTTAATGTCCATAGAGGCTATCAAAAATAAATAAAAATATATATATGTTTGGATAAGTCTGATGCCAGTGAACATTTTGAGTGGTGGAAACTAAAAGAATATTCATAAATGACTTCGTTATCACACTTACAATGAGTTTACATTTTTTGTACAAAATACCGTATGTGGTAGGGGTGTGAATTGCCTAGTACCTGACGATTCGATTCGTATCACGATTCACAGGTCACGATTCGATTCGATACCGATTAATCCCGATACGAATGGTCACGATTCGATACCGATTAATCCCGATACGAATTTATAAGTCGATTGTTGCGATTTTTTTCCATTCAAATTTAGAAAATACTATCAGTAAATTTGTACATGTACACTGTAAGATTTGTATGAATATATTTATCTAAAACTTGAGGCTTATAACCGTGAGCCACTGTACACAAACAGTTTGCAATCTGTTTCACATTTGAACAGCATTAAAATAAAAATATTAAGGCTTAATGTGCCGTTCATATAACATTCTTCCATGCTCAAGGTGTGAATCCTAAAAAAAAAAAAAAAAAAAAAAAAAAAAAAAAAATCGATTCTGCCGATTATTGAATCGATTCGAGAATCGCGCAATGTAGTATCGCGATATATCGCCAAATCGATTTTTTTTAACACCCCTAGTATGTGGGGTATTTTTTTTTCATGCCTCAAGGACTAGGTGGCGCTGCATATATAACTGAATGTTGTCATAGAGATAACTTCAGGCCTTGACGATAAACATACATGTCAAGTTTGGGATTTTTTGGAGCATGTACCGGGGAGTTATCAAGCATATCCTTTTTCATTGTGAAACACAAATTTTTATGCCCCGCCCTCATCATATAGTATTTCGAAAAGTCAAAATTTTTCCCCCTGTTGTTGGCTCAGGTCTTGACATGGTCCAGGCCAAGTCTTAACTCAGTCGGATGAAACGTGTAGGAGAAGTGGGCAAAAGTCTGCCCCCTGTGAATGTGCAAAAATCGTCAAAAATGGGACATTCAAAAATTCGTAGCTCAGTTCCTGTTCATTTTAGCATATGGGTACAAGAGACTTTTTTGTAGGTCTTGGGCTCCCTCATACACCTAAAAATATTCGGCGTTCTGCTTAAACGTACAACCGGGGCTGCTTCGTTAAAAATTTCGAGGGGGCGCTATTGAGTCATTTTTGTAAAAATAGCACAATCAACTATAAAATATTGCTCATTTTACCAGGCCAGATGTGTGTGCCAAGTTTCAGGAGTTTCTGTGCATGTTTAGACCCTCAAAACTGGCGTTGTTTTCTTGGCGAACAGCGCTTAGCCACGCCTACAGCAATTCGCGAAAACTCACAAACTTCGTGTTGTGACATCATGAAGGCCGAAACCCTCCTCTGAGCAAATATGAGGTAGGTCCAGTTAACGTGTTTGGAGAAAAACGTAGAAGAAAATTCGTAAGAAAAAAAATTGCCACTAGGTGGCGCTATCAGTTAGATGAAATGTAAGTTAGTAGATGTCTTTAGAGCTGAACTCTCATCAAATGTGTGAAATTTTGAGAAGATAGGATCATCTCGGTCAAGTTAATGCAGCTTTTATTGTCACGAAAAATCTTCAGATTTTGCGTCACCGTAGCGGCCACGCCCTTTGGCGAAAAGTTACAATATTCGGTGTGGGGCATCATCAACATCTTAAGGCTTTTCTGACCAATTTTCAACTGGATCCCTTCAACGAGCTCGGCACAGTAGCTAAAAACGTAAAGTATGACATTTATTGTAACCACTAGGTGGCGCTATATGTATGACTGAATTTTGTCATATAGATGTTTTCAGGCCGTGACTATTACGTTGCCTGAGAAGTTTGAGATTTTTTGGAGCTTGTACATGGGAGTTATTCAGCATTTGCTCTTTCTGGAAAAATGAAATTTTAAAGGCAATATTTGATGCCCCGCCCCCGTCATATAGTATTTCGAAAAGGCAAGACTTTTTGTCCAACTGTTGTCTTAGGCCTTGAGATGATAAATGCCAAGTTTGAAGTCAATGGGATGAAAAATGTTTGCATAGGGGGAAAAAGCATGACCACAGTGAATGTGCCAAAATAGGCCAAAGTTGGACATTAAAAAATTCATAGCTCACTTCCTGTACATTTTAGCTACATGGTCCCAATAGACTTTTTTGTGCGTCTCGGGGTGCTACACGTGCCTGCCAATTTTCGTTGCTCTAGCTCAAACGTGCCGGGCTTGGTTTTTATTTTTCTATGCTAGGGGGCGCTATAGAGTCGCGTTGTTATAACGACTTCATAATATCAAATTTTTCGCCGGACCTGAGGAGTGTGCAAAGTTCGTGAGTTTTCGTGAATATTTAGGTACCCAAAATCGCGATTGTTTACGGAGAATAAAGAATAATAATAATAATAATAATAATAATTTTTACAAAAACAATAGGGACCTCGCAGCGGTCGCTGCTCGGGCCCTAATAATAATAATAATAATAATAATAATAATAATAATAATAATAATTTTTACAAAAACAATAGGGACCTCGCAGCGGTCGCTGCTCGGGCCCTAATAATAATAATAATTTTTACAAAAACAATAGGGACCTCGCAGCGGTCGCTGCTCGGGCCCTAATAATAATAATTTTTACAAAAACAATAGGGACCTCGCAGCGGTCGCTGCTCGAGCCCTAATAATAATAATAATAATTTTTACAAAAACAATAGGGACCTCGCAGCGGTCGCTGCTCGGGCCCTAACTAGAGCTGCGAGCAGCTATAAAGGGCCCTCGCAGCCCGGGCCACGTTGGGGTCCTTGCACGTTGGGGTACTTGCACGTTGGGGTACTGGCACGTTGGGGTACTGGCATATTGGAAGCAAAATTTCTTTGAAAATGGCATAATAAACGTTTACATGTAGAATATTTTTTTTGCCAGTGTCTGTCAAGCTCAACGGATTTTGGTGATTGTTAAGACCTGCAAAAATCAGCGTCCTTATTTATTTTTAGGCAATGAGTTGCCCTGATTGGTATTTTTTTGTAAAAGTGTATATACACATCATCGCTCGTTGTACTCATTGCACAATGTTTACTTTTATTGTCCAAAGGGGCAATCAAAAATGAATAAAACAAAATGGAAACGTACATACGTTTGGATCGGTGTGAAGCCAGTGAACAATTTGAGTGGTGGAAACTAAAAGAATATTCATAAATGACTTAGTTATCACACTTAGAATGAGTGTACATTTTTTGTACAAAATACCGTATGTGGGGTATTTTTTTAATTTTTTTTATATAAGCCTCAACGGCTAGGTGGCGCTGTATTTATAACTGAATGTTGTCATAGAGATACCTTCAGGCCTTGATTATAAGCATACATGTCAAGTGTGGGATTTTTTTTGGAGCATGTACCGTGGAGTTATTAAGCATATCCTTCATTCACGATATTGCTTTTAATGTCCATAGAGGCTATCAAAAATAAATAAAAATATATATATGTTTGGATAAGTCTGATGCCAGTGAACATTTTGAGTGGTGGAAACTAAAAGAATATTCATAAATGACTTCGTTATCACACTTAGAATGAGTTTACATTTTTTGTACAATATACCGTATGTGGGGTATTTTTTTTTCATGCCTCAAGGGCTAGGTGGCGCTGCATATATAACTGAATGTTGTCATAGAGATAACTTCAGGCCTTGACGATAAATCATACATGTCAAGTTTGGGATTTTTTGGAGCATGTACCGGGGAGTTATCAAGCATATCCTTTTTCATTGCGAAACACAAATTTTGATGCCCCGCCCTCATCATATAGTATTTCGAAAAGTCAAAATTTTTCCCCCTGTCGTTGGCTCAGGTCTTGACATGGTCCAGGCCAAGTCTTAACTCAGTCGGATGAAACGTGTAGGAGAGGTGGGCAAAAGTCTGCCCCCTGTGAATGTGCAAAAATCGTCAAAAATGGGACATTCAAAAATTCGTAGCTCACTTCCTGTTCATTTTAGCATATGGGTACAAGAGACTTTTTTGTAGGTCTTGGGCTCCCTCATACACCTGAAAATATTCGTCGTTCTTGCTTAAACGTACAACCGGGGCTGCTTCGTTAAAAATTTCGAGGGGGCGCTATTGAGTCATTTTTGTAAAAATAGCACAATCAACAATAAAATATTGCTCATTTTACCAGGCCAGATGTGTGTGCCAAGTTTCAGGAGTTTCTGTGCATGTTTAGACCCTCAAAACTGGCGTTGTTTTCTTGGCGAACAGCGCTTAGCCACGCCCACAGCAATTCGCGAAAACTCACAAACTTCGTGTTGTGACATCATGAAGGCCGAAACCCTCATCTGAGCAAATATGAGGTAGGTCCAGTTAACGTGTTTGGAGAAAAACGTAGAAGAAAATTCGTAAGAAAAAAAATTGCCACTAGGTGGCGCTATCAGTTAGATGAAATGTAAGTTAGTAGATGTCTTTAGAGCTGGACTCTCATCAAATGTGTGAAATTTTGAGAAGATAGGATCATCTCGGTCAAGTTAATGCAGCTTTTATTGTCACGAAAAATCTTCAGACTTTGCGTCACCGTAGCGGCCACGCCCTTTGGCGAAAAGTTACAATATTCGGTGTGGGGCATCATCAACATCTTAAGGCTTTTCTGACCAATTTTCAACTGGATCCCTTCAATGAGCTCAGCACAGTAGCTAAAAACGTAAAGTATGACATTTATTGTAACCACTAGGTGGCGCTATATGTATAACTGAATTTTGTCATATAGATGTTTTCAGGCCGTGACTATTACGTTGCCTGAGAAGTTTGAGATTTTTTGGAGCTTGTACATGGGAGTTATTCAGCATTTGCTCTTTCTGGACAAATGAAATTTTAAAGGCAATATTTGATGCCCCGCCCCCGTCATATAGTATTTCGAAAAGGCAAGATGTTTTGCCCAGTTGTTCTCTCAGGTCTTGAGATGATAAATGCCAAGTTTGAAGTCAATTGGATGAAAAATGTTTGCAAAGGGGGAAAAAGCATGACCACAGTGAATGTGCCAAAATAGGCCAAAATTGGACATAAAAAAATTCATAGCTCACTTCCTGTACATTTTAGCTACATGGTCCCAATAGACTTTTTTGTGCGTCTCGGGGTGCTACACGTGCCTGCCAATTTTTGTTGCTCTAGCTCAAACGTGCCGGGCTTGGTTTTTATTTTTCTACGCTAGGGGGCGCTATCGAGTCGCATTGTTATGACGACTTAATAATATAAAATTTTTCGCCGGGCCTGAGGAGTGTGCAAAGTTCGGTGAGTTTTCGTGAATGTTTAGGTACCCAAAATCGCGATCGTTTGCGGAGAATAAAGAAGAAGAAGAAGAAGAAGAAGAAGAAGAAGAAGAAGAAGAATAACTAGAGCTGCGAGCAGCTATAAAGGGCCCTCGCAGCCCGGGCCACGTTGGGGTACTTGCACGTTGGGGAACTTGCACATTGGAGTACTGGCACATTGGAAGCAGAATTTCTTTGAAAATGGCATGATAAACGTGGACTTTTTTTTTTTTTTTTGCCAGGTGTGATGAGTGTGTCAAGCTCAATGGGTTTTGGTGATTGTTAAGATCTGCAAAAATCAGCGTCTTTTTTTTATTTTTAGGCAATGAGTTGCTCTGATTGGTATTTTTCGTAAAAGTATATATACACACATCATCGCTCGTACTCATTGCACAATGTTGCTTTTATTGTCCATAGAGGCGATAAAAAAAAAATTAAAAAAAATAAATAAAAAATACGTATGTTTGGATCGGTCTGATACCAGTGAACATATTGAGTGGTGGAAAGTAAAAGAATATTCATAAATGACTTAGTTATCACACTTACAATGAGTTTACAATTTTTGCAAAAATACCGTAAGTGAGGCATTTTTTTTTATGCCTCAAGGACTAGGTGGCGCTGTATTTATAACTGAATTTTGTCATAGAGATACCTTCAGGCCTTGACTCTAAATATACATTTCAAATATGGGACTTTTTGGAGCATGTACCTGGGAGTTATTAAGCATAGCCTTCATTCACGATATTGCTTTTAATGTCCATAGAGGCTATCAAAAATACATAAAACTAAATAACAAAAATATGTATGTTTGGTTAGGTCTGATGCCAGTGAATATTTTGAGTGGTGGAAGGTAAAAGAATATTCCTAAATGACTTAGTTATCACACTTAGAATGAGTTTACATTTTTTGTACAAAATACCGTAAGTGGGGTATTTTTTTTTCATGCCTCAAGGGCTAGGTGGCGCTGCATATATAACTGAATGTTGTCATAGAGATACCTTCAGGCCTTGACGATAAACATACATGTCAAGTTTGGGATTTTTTGGAGCATGTATCGGGGAATTATTAAGCATATCCTTTTTCAGTGCGAAACACAAATTTTGATGCCCCGCCCTCATCATATAGTATTTCCAAAAGTCAAGATTTTTCCGTCTGTTGTTGGCTCAGGTCTTGGCATGGTCCAGGTCAAGTCATAAGTCAGTCGGATAAAACGTGTAGGAGAAGTGGGCAAAAGTATGCCCTCTGAAAATGTGCAAAAATCGTAAAAAATGGGACATTAAAAAATTCGTAGCTCACTTCCTGTTCATTTTAGCATATGGGTCCAAGAGACTTTTTTGTAGGTCTTTGGCTCCCTCATACACGTAAAAATCTTCGTAGATCTTGCTTAAACGTACAATCGGGGCTGCTTCGTTAAAAAATTCTAGGGGGCGCTATTGAGTCATTTTTGTAAAAATAGCACAATCAACAATAAAATATTGTTCATTTTACCAGGCCAGATGTGTGTGCCAAGTTTCATGAGTTTCTGCGCATGTTTAGACCCTCAAAACTGGCGTTGTTTTCTTGGCGAACAGTGCTTAGCCACGCCCACAGCGATTCGCGAAAACTCACAAACTTCGTGTTGTGACATCACGAAGGCCGAAACCCTCATCTGAGCAAATATGAGGTTGGTCCAGTTAACGTGTTTGGAGAAAAAATGTACAAGAAAATTCGTAAGAAAAAAAATGGCCACTGGGTGGCGCTATCAGTAAGATGAAATATAAGTTCGTAGATGTCTTTAGGGCTGGACCCTCATCAAATGTGTGAAATTTTGAGAAGATAGGATCATCTCGGTCAAGTTCATGCAGCTTTTATTGTCACGAAAAATCTTCAGACTTTGCGGCACCGTAGCGGCCACGCCCTTTGGCGAAAAGTTACAATATTCGGTGTTGGGCATGATCAACATCTTAAGGCTTTTCTGACCAACTTTCAACTGGATCCCTTCAACGAGCTCAGCGCAGTAGCTAAAAACGTAAAGTATGACATTTATTGTCACCACTAGGTGGCGCTATATGTATAACTGAATTTTATCATATAGATGTTTTCAGGCCGTGACTATTACGTTGCCTGAGAAGTTTGAGATTTTTTGGAGCTTGAACATGGGAGTTATTAAGCATTTGCTCTTTCTGGACAAATGAAATTTTAAAGACAATATTTGATGCCCCGCCCCCATCATATAGTATTTCGAAAAGGCAAGACTTTTTGCCCAGTTGTTCTCTCAGGTCTTGAGATGATAAATGCCAAGTTTGATGTGAATTGGATGAAAAATGTTTGCAGAGGGGGAAAAAGCATGACCACAGTGAATGTGCCAAAATAGGCCAAAATTGGACATAAAAAAAATTCATAGCTCATTTCCTGTACATTTTAGCTACATGGTCCCAATAGACTTTTTTGTGCGTCTCGGGGTGCTACACGTGCCTGCCAATTTTCGTTGCTCTAGCTCAAACGTGCCAGGCTTGGTTTTTATTTTTCTACGCTAGGGGGCGCTATAGAGTCGCGTTGTTATGACGACTTCATAATATCAAATTTTTCGCCGGGCCTGAGGAGTGTGCAAAGTTTGGTGAGTTTTCGTGAATGTTTAGGTACTCAAAAATGCGATCGTTTACGGAGAAGAAGAAGAAGAAGAATAATAACTAGAGCTGCGAGCAGCTATAAAGGGCCCTCGCAACCCGGGCCACGTTGGGGTACTTGCACGTCGGGGTACTGGCACGTTGGGGTACTGTCAAATAGGACAAGGACCAACTAAAATGTTTTTGACAAGCCTTGTGTGTGCAAAGTTTAATCAAAACGCAAAATATGGTGCGCAATTCCCAAAATAAATTCAAAATGGCGGACTTCCTTTTAGGTTTAGCATACGGCTACAGAATACTTTTTGTAGGTCTTAAGCTAATAGGTATGCCTCCCAGTTTTCACAAATCTAGGTCAAGTCATCTTTAGTTGTGTATCGCTTGAATCATACAATTGGAAATGCTCCATAAAAATGCATAGAGGGCGCTATTGAGCACAACGTTGGGTTACTTGCACGTCAGGGTACTGGCACGTTGGGGTACTGTTACATGGAACAAGGACCATTTAAAATGTTAGTTTTTTCCATGCCTTGTCTGTGCAAAGTTTAATGAAAAAGGCCAAAAATGATGTATAATTCCCAAAATAAAATCAAAATAGCGGACTTCCTCTTTGGTTTGGCAAATGGCTACATAATACTTTTTTGTAGGTCTAGCATAATCATACAATCGGAAATGCTTCATAAAAATGTCTAGAGGGCGCTATTTATTGCAAATTGCACAATAAATCTCTGAAAATTCATGTTCATGACAAGTCTGATGTGTTTGCAAAGTTTCATGAGTTTTCATGTGTATAAAAAAAAAAAAAAGCAGCACTTGACAAACAATGCATTGCTATGGCAACAGCGTGTTACAAAATAAAAAACTTTCGATTACTTTGCATCTTAAACATCTTAAGATGAAACACACCAAGTTTGAAGACAGTCGGATAAATTTTGTAGGAGGGGTTCGTTAAAATATGACCCCTGAAAAAGGCCACAAAAAATGGCAACAAATCCCATCATAAATCAAAATGGCAGACTTCCTGTTTGGTTTAGCACATGGTTCCAAGAGACTTTTTTGTACATCATGGGCTCTTATGTATGCCTGCAAATTATCATAGCGCTAGGTGAAACGTACAACCGGGAATGCTTCGTTAAAGAGGAGTTTTTTAGCTCAAAATGTGATGCCCGGCCCCTGGGAGACTTCCTGTTAGGTTAAGCACATGGCACCAAGAGACTTTTTTGTACATCCTGGACTGTTACATATGTCTACAATTTTTCGTCGCTCTAGCTGCTTCGTACAACTGGGAATGCTTCATTAATAAGATTTTTTTTCCTTTGCAAAAAGTGCATGCCACGACAACAGCGTGTGACGAAATAAAAAACTTTCAATAACTTTTCATTTTCAACATCTTAAGATGAATCACACCAAGTTTGAAGATGATCGGATAAACTCTGTAGGAGGAGTTTGTTAAAATATGACCCCTATGAAATGGCCAAAAAAAATGGCAACACATTCCAAAGTAAATCAAAATGGCGGACGTCCTGTTAGGTTTAGCATATGGTTCAAAAAGAGTTTTTTGTACCTCGAGGTCTGTTATATACCTCTACACATTTTGGTAACTCTATGTGAAACATACAGCCGGGTATGCTTTGTTAAAGAGGAGTTTTTTAGCTCAAAATGTGATGCCCGGCCCCTGGGGGACTTCCTGTTGGGTTTAGCACAGGGCACCAAGAGACTTTTTTGTTCATCTTGGGCTGTTACATTATGTCTACAAATTTTCGTAGCTCTAGCTGCTTCGTACAAATGGGAATGCTTCTTTAAGGATATTTTTTTTCCTTTAAAAACAGTGCATGCCATGACAACAGTGTGCGACGAAATACAAAGCTTTCAATAACTTTTCATCTTCAACATCTTAAGATGAATCACACCAAGTTTGAAGATGATCGGATAAACACTGTAGGAGGAGTTCGTTAAAATAAGACCCCAATGAAATGGCCAAAAAAATGGCAACACGTTCCAAAATAAATCAAAATGGTGGACTTCCTGTTAGGTTTAGCATATGGTTCAAAAAGAGTTTTTTGTAGGTCATAGCCTGTTACATATGTGTACCAATTTTCGTAGCTCTAGATTAAACGTACCACCGGCAATGCTTCGTTAAGTAAGAATTTTTAAACTCTAAATTTGATGCGCCGCCGCCGTCATATAGTATATCAAAAACTTTTCATTTTTCACAATGATGTTGTCCCAGGTGTTGAGATGGTACATCCCAAGTTTGAAGTCAATCGGGTTTACCGTGTAGGAGAAGCGGGCAAAAGTATGACCCCTGTAAATGTGCAAAAATTGGCAAAAATTGGACATTTAAATACTCATACCTCACTTTCTGTCTACTTTAGGGTACACACTTCAAAGAGGTTTTTGTTCATTGGGATGTGCTACAGGTGCCACACAATTTTCATAGCCGTCGGACAATCGTAGCGGGACAGGGATCCGTTTAACCTATGTAGGTGGCGCTACAGAGCCATTTTTCTGTTATCATGTATGGCGACTTTAAAATATCAAATT
The DNA here is from genome assembly GCF_051991245.1 of Festucalex cinctus. Taxonomy (NCBI): domain Eukaryota; kingdom Metazoa; phylum Chordata; class Actinopteri; order Syngnathiformes; family Syngnathidae; genus Festucalex; species Festucalex cinctus. The sequence goes on from NC_135424.1 coordinate 25,267,957, forward strand.
TTTCGCCAGGCCCGATCTGCGTGTAAAGTTTGGTGAGTTTTCGTTCATGTTTAGTGCCTCAAAAATGTGGTTGTTTGCGGAAAAGAATAATAACAAAGAAAAAGAAGAAGAACTAGAGCTGCGAGCAGCTATAAAGGGCCCTCGCAACCCGTGCCACGTTGGGGTATTTGCACGTCGGGGTACTGGCACGTTAGGGTACTGTTTCATAAGAAACCGTCTAAATTGTAAATGTTTTGCCATGCTTTTTGTGTTTGTTCACATTGCTATGGAATGCTTTGTCGAGGTATTCGGCTGATAGGTATGCCTCCCAATATTCACACATCTAGCTGAATCATATAAAAAAAAAAAATTCTTTGCAAACAATGCATCGCTACAGCAAAGGCGTGCCACGTTGGGGTACTTGCACGTCGGGGTACTGGCACGTTGGGGTACTGTCAAATAGGACAAGGACCATCTAAAATGTTTTTGACAAGCCTTGTGTGTGCAAAGTTTAATCAAAACGCAAAATATGGTGCGCAATTCCCAAAATAAATTCAAAATGGCGGACTTCCTTTTAGGTTTAGCATACGGCTACAGAATACTTTTTGTAGGTCTTAAGCTAATAGGTATGCCTCCCAGTTTTCACAAATCTAGGTCAAGTCATCTTTAGTTGTGTATCGCTTGAATCATACAATTGGAAATGCTCCATAAAAATGCATAGAGGGCGCTATTGAGCACAACGTTGGGTTACTTGCACGTCAGGGTACTGGCACGTTGGGGTACTGTTACATGGAACAAGGACCATTTAAAATGTTAGTTTTTTCCATGCCTTGTCTGTGCAAAGTTTAATGAAGAAGGCCAAAAATTATGTATAATTCCCAAAATAAAATCAAAATAGCGGACTTCCTCTTTGGTTTGGCAAATGGCTACATAATACTTTTTTGTAGGTCTAGCATAATCATACAATCGGAAATGCTTCATAAAAAGGTCTAGAGGGCGCTATTTATTTCAAATTGCACAATAAATCTCTGAAAATTCATGTTCATGACAAGTCTGATGTGTTTGCAAAGTTCCATGAGTTCTCATGTGTATAAAAAAAAAAAAGCAGCACTTGACAAACAATGCATTGCTATGGCAACAGCGTGTTACAAAATAGAAAAACTTTTGATTATTTTGCATCTTAAACATCTTAAGATGAAACACACCAAGTTTGAAGACAGTCGGATAAATTTTGTAGGAGGGGTTCGTTAAAATATGACCCCTGAAAGTTTTTCCTTGCCCGGTTGGAGGGTTAGATCAGGGGATGTCGCAACTTGTTTGTGGTTAAGTGCTACAGAAGTAAATGTGTCTTAACAACCTCATGATTGAATGTGTTTTCAATTCTCTAGGATGTGATTGGATTGTATCAATTAAATGTTCTTATAACTGATTCAATGAGTAGTAAAAATAGTGTGTCAAGTATAATGACATGAAATATAAGGAATACAAAAAACAAAACAAGAACCCTCTAAATTACACATTTTGTTCCAGGCTTTATGTGCGTGCATAGTTTGAGTATACACCTAGGTTTAGGCCAGGAGTGTTCAAACCTTTTGCAAAGAGGGCCGGGTATGGTAAGGTGAGAATGTGTGGGGCCTAATCAACCATTTAGTTTAGCCTGACATAATTTTTTTACATGCATATGTAAATATATATATGTGGACAAATGTGTACATATGTCTACAAATTTTTGTAGCTCGAGCTGCTTCGTCCAACTGGGAACGCTGCATTAAGAAGGATTTTTTTTTCCTTTGCCAACAGTGCATGCCACGACAACAGCGTGCGACGAAATAAAAAGCTTTCAATAACTTTTCATCGTCAACATCTTAAGATGAATCACACCAAGTTTGAAGATGATCGCATAAACTCTGTAGGAGGAGTTCGTTAAAATAAGACCCCTATGAAATGGCCAAAAAAATGGCAACATGTTCCAAAGTAAATCAAAATGGCAGACTTCCTGTTAGGTTTAGCATATGGTTCAAAAAGAGTTTTTTGTACCTCGAGGGCTGTTACATATGTCTTCAAATTTTGGTCACTCTAGGTGAAACGTACAGCCGGAAATGCTTCATTAAGTAAAAATTTTGAAATGCAAAATTTGATGCCCTGCCTCTGGCGGACTTCCTGTTAGGTTTAGCATATGGCACCAACAGGCTTTTTTGTAGATCATAGTCTGTTACATATGTGTACCAATTTTCGTAGCTCTAGATTAAACGTATAACCGGCAATACTTCAGATGAAACATGCCAAAGAATGAAGACAATCTGATAAGTTTTGTAGAAAATATGAGGCCTATAAAAGGCCCCCAAAAAATGGCTACAAATAGCAAAGTAAATCAAAATGCCGGACTTCCTGTTTGGCTTAGCATATAGTTCTAAAAGACTTTTTTGTACATCGTGGGCTCTTATGTATGCCTCCAAATTATCATAGCGCTAGGTGAAAGGTACAACCGGGAATGCTTCGTTAAAGAGGAGTTTTTTTAGCTCAAAAAGTGATGCCCGGCCCTTGCGGGACTTCCTGTAGGGTTTAGCACAAAGCAGCAAGAGACTTTTTTTGTACATCGTGGGCTGTTACATATGTCTACAAATTTTCGTAGCTCTAGCTGCTTCGTACAACTGAGAATTCTTCATTAAGAAGAATTTTTTTCCTTTGCAAACAAGTGCATGCCACGACAACAGCGTGCAGCGAAATAAAAAGCTTTCAATAACTTTTCATCTTCAACATCTTAAGATGAATCACACCAAGTTTGAAGATGATCGGATAAACTCTGTAAGAGGAGTTCGTTAAAATAGGACCCCTATGAAATGGCCAAAAAAATGGGAACACGTTCCAAAGTAAATCAAAATGGTGGACTTTCTGTTAGGTTTAGCATATGGTTCAAAAAGAGTTTTTTGTACCTTGAGGGCTGTTACATATGTCTTTAAATTTTGGTAACTCTAGGTGAAACGTACAGCCGGGAATGCTTCATTAAGTAAGAATTTTGAAACTCCAAATTTGATGCCCCGCCTCTGGCGGACTTCCTGTTGGGTTTAGCATATGGCACCAACAGACTTTTTTGTAGGTCATAGTCTGTTACATATGTGTACCAATTTTCGTAGCTCTAGGTTAAACATACAACGGGCAATACTACGTTTAGTAAGAGTTTTGAAACTCTAAATTTGATGCCCCACCGCCGTCATATAGTATGTCGAAAACTTTAGATTTTTTACCATGGTGTTGTCCCAGGTCTTGAGATGGTACATCCCAAGTTTGAAGTCAATTGGATTAACCGTGTAGGAGAAGCAGGCAAAAGTATGACCCCTGTAAATGTGCAAAAATTGGCCAAAATTGGACATTTAAATACTCATATCTCACTTCCTGTCTATTTTAGGGTACACACATCAAAGAGGTTTTTGTTCATCTGGATGTGCTACAGGTGCCACACAATTTTCATAGCCGTCGGACAATCGTAGCGGGCCAGGGATCTGTTTAACCTATGTAGGTGGCGCTATGGAGCCATTTTTCTGTTATCACCTATGGCGACTTTAAAATATCAAATTTTTCGCCAGGCCTGACGTGTGTGTAAAGTTTGGTGAGTTTTCGTTCACGTTTAGTGTCTCAAAAATGTGATTGTTTGCGGAAAAGAATAATAACAAATAAAAAGAAGAAGAATAATAAGAATTCCTTGAAAAACAATAGGGACCTCGCAGCGGTCGCTGCTCGGGCCCTAATAATAATAACTAGAGCTGCGAGCAGCTATAAAGGGCCCTCGCAACCTGGGCCACGTTGGGGTACTTGCACGACGGGGTACTGGCATGTTGGGGTACTGTTTCATAGGAAACCGTCTAAATTGTAAATGTTTTTGCCATGCTTTGTGCTTGCAAAGTTTCATGGAAAGGCCAAAAATGATGCACAATTAACAAAATAAAATCAAAATGGTTTGGCACATGGCTATAGAATAATTTTTGTAGGTATTAGACTGATAGTTATCCCAATTTTTACAAATCTAGCTGAATCATACAATCGCAAAAGCTTCATAAAAAATGTCTAGAGAGCACTATTGATCCATTTATTGCAAATTGCACAAGAAATCTCTAAAATATTAATGTTCATGACAAGTCTGATGTGTGTGCAAAGTTTCATGAGATTTCGCACATCTTTAAACCAACACACAAAAAAAAGCAGCATTTTACTTGGCAAACAATGCATCGCTATGCCAACGGCGTGCGACAAAATAAAAAACTTTCGATAAGTGTGCATCTTAAACATCTTAAGATGAAACACACCAAGTTGGAAGACAGTCGGATAAATTTCGTAGGAGTTCGTTAAAATGTGACCCCTAAAAAAGGCGTAAATCAAAATGCCGGACTTCCTGTTTGGTTTAGCATATGGTTCTAAGAGACTTTTTTGTACATTGTGGGCTCGTATGTATGCCTCCAAATATTCACACATCTAGCTGAATCATATAATCGGAAATACTTCATCAAAAATGTCTAGAGGGCGCTATTGAGCCATTTATTACAAATTGCACAACAAATCTCTAAAATATTCATGTTCTTGAGAGGTCTGATCTGTGTGAAAAGTTTTGAGTTTTCGCTCATGTTTAGACTTTCAAAAAAAAAAGCATTTTTCTTTGCAAACAATGCATCGCTAGAGCAAAGGCGTGACAAAAAATTTCAATAACTTTTCATCTTAAATATCTTCAGATGAAACACGCCAAAGAATGAAGACAATCTGATAGGTTTTGTAGAAAATATGAGGCCTATAAAAGGCCCCAAAAAATGGCTACAAATAGCAAAGTAAATCAAAATGGCAGACTTCCTGTTTGGTTTAGCATATGGCTTTAGAAACTTTTTTGTCAGTCTTAGGCTGATAGGTATCCCAATTTTTACAAATCTAGCTGAATCATACATTTCCAAAAGCTTCATAAAAATGTCTATAGGGCGCTATTGAGCCATTTATTGCAAATTGCACAAGAAATCTCTAAAATATTCATGTTTATGACAAGTCTGATGTGTGTGTAAAGTTTCATGAGTTTTCGCTCGTTTAGACAAAAAACAAAAAAAGCAGCATTTTACTTGGCAAATAATGCATCGCTATGGCAACGGCTTGCGACAAAATAAAAAAAACTTTCGATAACTTTGCATCTTAAACATCTTAAGATGAAACACACCAAGTTGGAAGACAGTCGGATAAATTTCGTAGGAGTTCGTTAAAATGTGACCCCTAAAAAAGGCGTAAATCAAAATGCCGGACTTCCTGTTTGGTTTAGCATATGGGTCTAAGAGACTTTTTTTGTACATCGTGGGCTCTTATGTATGCCTCCAAATTATCATAGCGCTAGGTGAAACGTACAACCGGGAATGCTTCATTAAGAAGGATTTTTTTCCTTTGCAAAATGTGCATGCCACGACAACAGCGTGTGACGAAATAAAAAACTTTCAATAACTTTTCATTTTCAACATCTTAAGATGAATCACACCAAGTTTGAAGATGATCGGATAAACTCTGTAGGAGGAGTTTGTTAAAATATGACCCCTATGAAATGGCCAAAAAAAATGGCAACACATTCCAAAGTAAATCAAAATGGCGGACGTCCTGTTAGGTTTAGCATATGGTTCAAAAAGAGTTTTTTGTACCTCGAGGGCTGTTATATACCTCTACAAATGTTGGTAACTCTATGTGAAACGTACAGCCGGGTATGCTTTGTTAAAGAGGAGTTTTTTAGCTCAAAATGTGATGCCCGGCCCCTGGGGGACTTCCTGTTGGGTTTAGCACAGGGCACCAAGAGACTTTTTTGTACATCTTGGGCTGTTACATATGTCTACAAATTTTCGTAGCTCTAGCTGCTTCTTACAAATGGGAATGCTTCTTTAAGGATATATTTTTTCCTTTAAAAACAGTGCATGCCATGACAACAGCGTGCGACGAAATACAAAGCTTTCAATAACTTTTCATCTTCAACATCTTAATATGAATCACACCAAGTTTGAAGATGATCGGATAAACACTGTAGGAGGAGTTAGTTAAAATAAGACCCCAATGAAATGGCCAAAAAAATGGCAACACGTTCCAAAATAAATCAAAATGGTGGACTTCCTGTTAGGTTTAGCATATGGTTCAAAAAGAGTTTTTTGTAGGTCATAGCCTGTTACATATGTGTACCAATTTTCGTAGCTCTAGATTAAACGTACAAACGGCAATGCTTCGTGAAGTAAGAATTTTTAAACTAAATTTGATGCGCCGCCGCCGTCATATAGTATATCAAAAACTTTTCATTTTTCACAATGATGTTGTCCCAGGTGTTGAGATGGTACATCCCAAGTTTGAAGTCAATCGGGTTAACCGTGTAGGAGAAGCGGGCAAAAGTATGACCCCTGTAAATGTGCAAAAATTGGCAAAAATTGGACATTTAAATACTCATACCTCACTTTCTGTCTATTTTAGGGTACACACTTCAAATAGGTTTTTGTTCATTGGGATGTGCTACAGGTGCCACACAATTTTCATAGCCGTCGGACAATCGTAGCGGGACAGGGATCCGTTTAACCTATGTAGGGGGCGCTAAGGAGCCATTTTTCTGTTATCATGTATGGCGACTTTAAAATATCTAATTTTTCGCCAGGCCTGATGTGCGTGTAAAGTTTGGTGAGTTTTCGGTCACGTTTAGTGTCTCAAAAATGCGATTGTTTGCGGAGAAGAATAATAATAAGAATACTAGAGCTGCGAGCAGCTATAAAGGGCCCTCGCAACCCGGGCCACGTTGGGGTATATGCAAGTCGGGGGACTTGCACGTTGGGGTACTGTTAAATAGACAAGGACCATGGAAAATAGAAATGCATTTGCCGTGCCTTGTGTGTAAAAAGGTGCAGTAAAAGGCCAAAAATGATGCACAATTCCCAAAATAAATTCTAAAGTGTGGACTTTCTGATGTGTGTGCAAAGTTTCATGAAAAGTCGCTCGTTTGATATTCAAAACCAGCATCTGTTTATTTGAAAACATTGCATGGCACAGAGATGGTGTGTGATCAAATAAAAAGCTTTTTGATGACTCTTAATGTGGTGTCGCTGTGCAACACATATGTATTCATGACATAGTGAAGTATTGTGACAGTTTTGTAGGGTCCAGCAAACAGTAAATGTGTGACAGTTATTCAAGAAAAAATGTAGCTTTGAAGCAGGCTAACCAATGACATCATCTAAAGGGGAAAAAAGCACATGAGCAAGCATAGGTATAAGTAGAGGAGAAAAAAGATGAAAGAAGTGCGAGAGATGGAACAGGAGAGGAATGCAGCTGTTTATGTATAGCTGTTGTAACAGGACAGATTAAATAACACTTTAACCTGGGGTTAACAGCGCCCTAGGACAGATAAACTCTTTAGTGTAAAAGTTTTCTGGGACAGATGAATCCCTTGGGGTCAAAGAGTTTGGGTTAGCACATAGTCTGTCTTAGGATAATGTAACCTCCATGGATGAATTAGTCCTAGGACGATTTGATCTACGGGCTAAAACTTCAGGGGGGTTAACCTGTCCTGTTATATTGTGATCATCGTCTTCGTGCATGTCCTCAGTGGCTTCTTCTGTCTGTGTGGCAGCATTTGATACATCTGTAGAACAAAAAAGAATGAAGAATCATGTTAGATCTGTGAAGTTTGGTTGTCTTAGGTGTAGTTTACAGAACAGTCGTGTGCATATTTTTAGCATGGTAGTGTCTTAATACAAATGCATATTATGTAATGCACTGTATATGGATATTACAGACGTAATATTTGACGGTGATCTTATATTCATAGTTTTTGCCCGTAAATAAATAATATAGCTAGTAAGTAATAAGACACGCAAAAATGGTATAGTTGAATCCTCTGGGTCAAAAAGCAATGTTTTAGGATTGTGTGATGAAATGATGAATAAAAGTAAGGATACGACAGGTACATAAATGGTTATATATACACACGGACATATATATTTATACAGTATAACAGTGCCGCATGTATTGGTTTTAAGGAAAGAGTTGAAAAGCAGTGTTCAGAAAAAAGCATAAGACGCACAAAGTACCATTTCACTACATGTAATAAGTTGTCAAGTAGACATGTGAATTAAGTGGTTAAGATAGTGGCTACTGTGCAAGTAAGCTTCAATTGTCTCTAAAAGGTTAGCATATGTGTTCTACATGATATCAATGGCTAGACGTGCTCGTGGAGAAACAATACAAACAGAAAAACACACTAAAGGTGCCTTTAACAAACCTGTTAATAAATGAGAACTTAATACATATATGTATGGCATACTGTATATGATTGAGAAAGTTGTCCTGTTTAGTTTATGTATTGTATACTTACGGAAAAAAGTTGGCAATCTTTGCGTATGGAGATGATTAGAGGGTCTTTATCAAAAGAGAATTTGCTTGTTGATTTGTTCATGTTCTGTAGAAAAGCAAAGGAGTAGAAATAAATACAGTATCATACTTCATAAACATACAAGAAATTTGTAGCTGTATTAACCATTGTTGGTATTTGAAGTGATAATTTAGGAATAGAAGTGTAGTGATTGCAGAATTTATAGAGTGCTTACCTTGTATGACTTTGTAGATGGAAATGTCTTTTGTTGAAAGAGCTCTTTGTTGTCTACTATATATGCAAGGACAAGCATAAGTAGGTGTGGTTATGAAGTACTTGACCATTGAAATAAAGCAGTGGTATCAAATGTATGGACCGTGGTTTGGCTCAGGCCTGCAAAGGGGTTTAATGTGGCACAAGAGATAATCTTGTAAGGTACAAAAAATAATAATAATATAATAGGTATGCCTCTGAGTTTTCACAAATCTAGGTCAAGTCAAGTCATCTTTAGTTATTTTGCGCTTGAATCATCCAATCGGAAATGCTCCATAAAAAATGTATAGAGGGTGCGATTTATTGCAAATTGCACAAGAAATCTCTAAAAATTCATGTTAATGACAAGTCTGATGTGTGTGCAAAGTTTCACGAGTTTTCACACATGTATAGATAAAAAAAAACAAAGCAGCACTTTACTTGGCAACCAATGCATCGCTATAGCAGCAGCGTGCGACAAAATAAAAAACTTTCGATAAATTTGCATCTTAAACATCTTAAGATGAAACACACCAAGTTTGAACACGGTCGGATGAATTTTGTAGGAGGAGTTAAAATATGACCCCTAAAAAAGGCCACAAAAAAAGTCTACAAATCCCATCATAAATCAAAATGGCGGACTTCCTGTTTGGTTTAGCACATGGTTCCAAGAGACTTTTTTGTACATCGTGGGCTCTTATGTATGCCTCTAAATTATCATAGCGCTAGGTGAAACGTACAACCGGGAATGCTTCGTTAAAGAGGAGTTTTTTAGCTCAAAATGTGATGCCCGGCCCCTACGGGACTTCCTGTTGGGTTTAGCACATGGCACCAAGAGACTTTTTTGTACATCGTGGGCTGTTACATTTGTCTCCAAATTTTCGTAGCTCTAGCTGCTTCGTACAACTGGGAATGCTTCATTAAGAAGTAATTTTTTCCTTTGCAAACTGTGCATGCCACGGCAACAGCGTGCGACAAAATAAAAAGCTTTCAATAACTTTTCATCTTCAACATCTTAAGATGAATCACACCAAGTTTGAAGATGATCGGATAAACTCTGTAGGAGGAGTTCGTTAAAATAAGACCCCTATGAAATGGCCCAAAAAATGGCAACACGTTCCAAAGTAAATCAAAATGGCGGACTTCCTGTTCGGTTTAGCATATGGTTCAAAAAGAGTTTTTTGTACCTTGAGGGCTGTTACATATGTCTTCAAATATTGGTAACTCTAGGTGAAATGTACAGCCGGGAATGCTTCATTAAGTTAGAATTTTGAAACACAAAATTTGATGCCTCGCCTCTGGCGGACTTCCTGTTAGGTTTAGCATATGGCACCAACAGGCTTTTTTGTAGATCATAGTCTGTTACATATGTGTACCAATTTTCGTAGCTCTAGATTAAACGTACCACCGGCAATGCTTCGTTAAGTAAGAATTTTGAAACTGTAAATTTGATGCCCCGCCACCGTCATATAGTATGTCAAAAACTTTAGATTTTTTACCATGATGTTGTCCCAGGTGTTGAGATGGTACAGCCCAAGTTTGAAGTCAATCGGGTTAACCGTGTAGGAGAAGCGGGCAAAAGTATGACCCCTGTAAATGTGCAAAAACGGGCCAAAATTGGACATTCAAATACTCATACCTCACTTCCTGTCTATTTTAGGGTACACATATCAAAGAGGTTTTTGTTCATCTGGATGTGCTACAGGTGCCACACAATTTTCGTAGCCATAGGACAATCGTAGCGGGACAGGGATCCGTTAAACCTATGTAGGTGGCGCTACAGAGCCATTTTTCTGTTATCATGTATGGCGACTTTAAAATATCAAATTTTTCGCCAGACCCGATCTGCGTGTAAAGTTTGGTGAGTTTTCGTTCATGTTTAGTGCCTCAAAAATGTGGTTGTTTGCGGAAAAGAATAATAACAAAGAAGAAGAAGAAGAATAATAACTAGAGCTGCGAGCAGCTATAAAGGGCCCTCGCAACCTGGGCCACGTTGGGGTACTTGCACGTCGGGGTACTGGCACGTTGGGGTACTGTCAAATCGGACAAGGACCATCTAAAATGTTTTTGACAAGCTTTGTGAGTGCAAAAGGCCAAAGATGGTGTGCAATTCCCAAAATAAATTCAAAATGGCGGACTTCCTTTTAGGTTTAGCATACGGCTACAGAATACTTTTTGTAGGTCTTAAGCTAATAGGTATGCCTCCCAGTTTTCAAAAATCTAGGTCAAGTCATCTTTCGTTGTGTATCGCTTGAATCATACAATTGGAAATGCTCCATAAAAATGCATAGAGGGCGCTATTGAGCACAACGTTGGGTTACTTGCACGTCAGGGTACTGGCACGTTGGGGTACTGTTACATGGAACAAGGACCATTTAAAATGTTAGTTTTTCCCATGCCTTGTCTGTGCAAAGTTCTATGAAAGAGGCCAAAAATGATGTATAATTCCCAAAATAAAATCAAAATAGCGGACTTCCTCTTTGGTTTGGCAAATGGCTACATAATACTTTTTTGTAGGTATTAGGCTGATAGGGGTCTGTCCTAATTTTCACAAATCTAGCAGAATCATACAATCGGAAATACTTCATAAAAATGTCTAGAGGGCGCTATTTATTGCAAATTGCACAATAAATCTCTAAAAATTCATGTTCATGACAAGTCTGATGTGTTTGCAAAGTTTCATGAGTTTTCAGACATGTATAGATAAAAAAACAAAGCAGCACTTTACTTGGCAAACAATGCATCGCTATAGCAGCAGCGTGCGACAAAATAAAAAACTTTCGATAACTTTGCATCTTAAACATCTTAAGATGAAACACACCAAGTTTGAAGACGGTCGGATGAACTTTGTACGAGGAGTTCGTTAAAATATGACCCCTGAAAAAGGCCACAAAAAATGGCAACAAATCCCATCGTAAATCAAAATGGCAGACTTCCTGTTTGGTTTAGCACATGGTTCCAAGAGACTTTTTTGTACATCGTGGGCTCTTATGTATGCCTGCAAATTATCATCGCGCTAGGTGAAACGTACAACCGGGAATGCTTCGTTAAAGAGGAGTTTTCTAGCTCAAAATGTGATGCCCGGCCCCTGGGGGACTTCCTGTTGGGTTTAGCACATGGCACGAAGAGACTTTTTTGTACATTGTGGGCTGTTACATATGTCTACAAATTTTTGTAGCTCTAGCTACTTCGTACAACTGGGAATGCTTCATTAAGAAGGATTTTTTTCCTTTGCAAAAAGTGCATGCCACGACAACAGCGTGCGACGAAATAAAGAGCTTTCAATAACTTTTCATCCTCAACATCTTAAGATGAGTCACACCAAGTTTGAAGATGATCGGATAAACTCTGTAGGAGGAGTTCGTTAAAATATGACCCCTATGAAATGGCCCAAAAAATGGCAACACATTCCAAAGTAAATCAAAATGGCGGACGTCCTGTTAGGTTTAGCATATGGTTCAAAAAGAGTTTTTTGTACCTCGAGGGCTGTTATATACCTCTACAAATTTTGGTAACTCTAGGTGAAACGTACAGCCGGGTATGCTTTGTTAAAGAGGAGTTTTTTGGCTCAAAATGTGATGCCCGGCCCCTGGGGGACTTCCTGTTGGGTTTAGCACAGGGCACCAAGAGACTTTTTTGTACATCTTGGGCTGTTACATATGTCTACAAATTTTCGTAGCTCTCGCTGCTTCGTATAAATGGGAATGCTTCTTTAAGGATATTTTTTTTCCTTTGCAAACAGTGCATGCCATGACAACAGCGTGTGACGAACTACAAAGCTTTCAATAACTTTCCATCTTCAACATCTTAAGATGAATTCACACCAAGTTTGAAGATGATCGGATAAACACTGTAGGAGGAGTTCGTTAAAATAAGACCCCAATGAAATGGCCAAAAAAATGGCAACACGTTCCAAAATAAATCAAAATGGTGGACTTCCTGTTAGGTTTAGCATATGGTTCAAAAAGAGTTTTTTGTAGGTCATAGCCTGTTACATATGTGTACCAATTTTCGTAGCTCTAGATTAAACGTACAACCGGCAATGCTTCGTGAAGTAAGAATTTTTAAACTCTAAATTTGATGCGCCACCGCCGTCATATAGCATATCAAAAACTTTTCATTTTTCACAATGATGTTGTCCCAGGTGTTGAGATGGTACATCCCAAGTTTGAAGTCAATCGGGTTAACCGTGTAGGAGAAGCGGGCAAAAGTATGACCCCTGTAAATGTGCAAAAATTGGCAAAAATTGTACATTTAAATACTCATACCTCACTTTCTGTCTATTTTAGGGTACACACTTCAAAGAGGTTTTTGTTCATTGGGATGTGCTACAGGTGCCACACAATTTTCATAGCCGTCGGACAATCGTAGCGGGACAGGGATCCGTTTAACCTATGTAGGGGGCGCTAAGGAGCCATTTTTCTGTTATCATGTATGGCGACTTTAAAATATCAAATTTTTCGCCAGGCCTGATGTGCGTGTAAAGTTTGGTGAGTTTTCGGTCACGTTTAGTGTCTCAAAAATGCGATTGTTTGCGGAGAAGAATAATAATAAGAATAATAATAATAAGAAGAATTCCTACAAAAACAATAGGGCCTCGCAGCGGCACCGCCGCCGCCGCTGCTCGGGCCCTAATAAGAATTCCTTCAGGAACAATAGGGACCTCGCAGCGGTCGCTGCTCGGGCCCTAATAATAAGAATTCCTTGAAAAACAATAGGGACCTCGCAGCGGCCGCTGCTCGGGCCCTAATAATAAGAAGAATTCCTTCAGGAACAATAGGGACCTCGCAGCGGTCGCTGCTCGGGCCCTAATAAGAATTCCTTCAGGAACAATAGGGACCTCGCAGCGGTCGCTGCTCGGGCCCTAATAAGAAGAATTCCTACAAAAACAATAGGGCCTCGCAGCGGCACCGCCGCCGCCGCTGCTCGGGCCCTAATAAGAAGAATTCCTACAAAAACAATAGGGCCTCGCAGCGGCACCGCCGCCGGTGGCGCCGCTGCTCGGGCCCTAATAAGAAGAATTCCTACAAAAACAATAGGGCCTCGCAGCGGCACCGCCGCTGCCGCTGCTCGGGCCCTAATAATAATAATAACTAGAGCTGGTGGTGGAAAGTACAAGAATATTCATAAATGACTTAGTTATAACACTTAGAATGAGTTTACATTTTTTGTAAAAATACCGTAAGTGGGGTATTTTTTTTTCATTCCTCAAGGGCTAGGTGGCGCTGCAGTTATATAACTGAATGTTGTCATAGAGATAGCTTCAGGCCTTAAATATTAACACACATGTCAAGTTTGGGATTTTTTGGCGCATGTACCGGGGAGTTATTAAGCATATCCTTTTTCATTACGAAACACAAAATTTGATGCTCCGCCCTCATCATATAGTATTCCGAAAAGTCAAGATTTTTCCCACTGTCGTTGGTTCAGGTCTTGACATGGTCCAAGTCAAGTCTGAAGTCAGTCGGATGAAACGTGTAGGAGAAGTGGGCAAAACTATGCCCCCTGTAAATGTGCTAAAATCGTAAAAAATTGAACATTCAAAAATTCGTAGCTCGCTTCCTGTTCATTTTAGCACATGGGTCCATGAGACTTTTTTGTAGGTCTTGGGCTCCCTCATACACCTAAAAATTTCCAAAGATCTTCCTTCAACGTACAAGCGGGGCTGCTTAGTTAAAAATTTCTAGGGGGCGCTATTGAGTCATTTTTGGAAAAATAGCACAATACATGATAAAATATTACTCATTTTACCAGGCCAGATGTGTGTGCCAAGTTTCATGACTTTCTGTGCATGTTTAGACCCTCAAAATCGGCGTTGTTTTCTTGGCGAACAGTGCTTAGCCACGCCCACAGCGTTTCGCGAAAACTCACAAACTTCGTGTTGTGACATCATGAAGGCCGAAACCCTCTTCTGAACAAATATGAGGTAGGTCCGGTTAACGTGTTTGGAGAAAAACGTTGAAGAAAATTCATAAGAAAAAAAAATTGCCACGAGGTGGCGCTATCAGTAAGATGAAATATAAGTTCGTAGATGTCTTAAGGCCTGGACTCTCATCAAATGTGTGAAATTTTGAGAAGATAGGATCATCTGGGTCAAGTTAAAGCAACTTTTATTGTCACGAAAAATTTTCAGATTTTGCGGCACCGTAACGGCCACGCCCTTTGGCGAAAAGGTACAACATTCGGTGTGGGGCATGATCAACATCTTAAGGCTTTTCTGACCAATTTTCAACTGGATCCCTTCAACGAGCTCGGCACAGTAGCTAAAAACATAAAGTATGACATTTATTGTCACCACTAGGTGGCGCTAAATGTATAACTGAATTTTATTATATAGATGTTTTCAGGCCGTGACTATTAAGTTGCATGAGAAGTTTGAGATTTTTTGGAGCTTGTACATGGGAGTTATTAAGCATTTTGTCTTTCTGGACAAATTAAATTTGAAAGGCAATTTTTGATGCCCCGCCCCCGTCATATAGTATTTCGAATAGTCAAGATATTTTGCCCAGTTGTTGTCTCAGGTCTTGAGATGATACATGCCAAGTTTGAAGTCAATCGGATTAAAACTGTTTGCAAAGGGGGGGAAAGTATGACCACAGTGAATGTGCAAAAATGGGCCAAAATTGGACATTCAAAAATTCAGAACTCACTTGCTTTACATTTTTGCTACATGTTCCCAATTGACTTTTTGTGCGTCCCGGGGTGCTACAAGTGCGTGCCCATTTTCGTAGCTCTAGGTCAAATGTGCCGGGATTGGTTTTGATTTTTTTTTTGCTCGGGGGCGCTATAGAGTCTTGTTGTTATGACAACATCAGAATATCAAATTTTTCACCAGGCCCGAAGAGTGTGCAAATTTCGGTGAGTTTTCGTAAATGTTTAGGTCCTCAAAAATGCGTTCGTTTGCGGAGAATGAAGAAGAAGAAGAAGAAGAAGAAGAAGAAGAAGAAGAAGAAGAAGAAGAAGAAGAAGAAGAAGAAGAAGAAGAATTTTTACAAAAACAATAGGGACCTCGCAGCGGTCGCTGCTCGGGCCCTAACAAACAGATTAGGGATAGACCGATAATCGGCTGGGACGATTATCGGCACCGATATTAAGCATTTCGACGAATATCGGCATCGGCCATTTTGAAGAATCATATGGCCGATAATAGATCCATTTAAAAACAAAAAAACAAACAAACAAAAAACTTCAAGGAACTAATTTAAATGTTTTTTTTTTGTTGTTTTTTTTTCAATTTAAATTTTCAGAGGCACTGCTGACCCTGGGAACTCTCTGCACCATCTGTTTTTGTTTGAAATTTAAACTAAGATAATTTAAAAAATAAATAAAATACTTCAAATTTATTGAAATACTTTGTTTAGTGTAAAAAAAAATTGTTTGTTTTTATTTAACTTTTGAAAACATGCCACTGCACCAGGGAGATCCTGGGACTTGTTAGATTTTAAAAACAAAGATGTCTATTGACTAAGATTAAAAAAAAAAAAAAAATAAATCCAATATTTTACTAACCCTAAAAGTTGCTCAATAAGTATATACTTTAAAATAAAAAAAAGAACTGGAGTTTGTATTTTTTCCAAATTTTGATGCCAATATTTTCCCTTTATAGTGAAAATTAATATCGGCTCCAAATATCGGTTATCGGCGTCATTGACGACTAATAATCGGCATCGGTATCGGCCCTGAAAAAACCATATCGGTCTATCTCTAAAACAGATATTCAACATGTTGGATTGCTTGGGCCCAACTTCTCACCATGTGAGGTGTGCCCCAATGACAAGCGGGCACCAAGCCCGTTAACAATGTGGTGTGCAGCCAATCAGAAAGTGAGGTAACGAGGCAGCACAGTGGGGAAACCAAAATCCAAACAGTCAGCGCAAGCGGGATACACTCCTTAAACAACACCTTTTCTTTTAATGTCGCTTTTTCTATTAAAAACAAACCACGTATATCCATCCATACGTTTTCTGAACCGCTTGCTTATCACAAGGGTTTCGGGTGGTGCTGGCGCCTATCTCAGCTGGCTCTGGGCAGCAGGCGGGGTACACCCTGAACTGGTTGCCAGCCAATCGCAGGGCACACAGAGACGAACAACCATCCACACTCACAAGCACACCTTAAGGGACAATTCGGAGTGCCCAATTAACCTGCCATGCATGTCTTTGGAATGTGGGAGGAGACCGGAGTACCCGGAGAAGACCCACGCAGGCACGGGGAGAAGATGCAAACTCCACATACATCTATATATCTATACATATATATATATATATATATATATATATATATATATATATATATATTAGGGGTGTGACGATATCTCGATACGGCGATACATCGTGATATTTTCTCTCACGATGGGTTATCGATATGCCTATGCCAAGTATCGATACAGCCGCTGTAACGGCTCCATTGTTCCTTATTGCGCAATTACTTGGCGGGCCGCTAGAGGGAGCGCCTCATAAGAGTGGCGGGGAAATGTGCGGCAGTCTTCAGCCGAAGAAGACCCAAGTAAAAAAAACGCCGGCTGCATACAAGTCAGATGTGGATATATTGATCGTGTGGAATGGATACATTTCGGATTTTATCAAATGGAATAGAGAAGAGACGGACTTGGGTGGATGCAAGAACTGTCTCACAATATCTACACTGGAAACATGACGAATATGACAGCCAGAGCGGGATCATTCAGGACTAGACTTGCTAAAGGTAAGAGCTAATTCTCTCTCTGTCTGCTAATTTAATTCTCCAAGGGCAAAGTTGATCACGCACAGCATCTCTGTGTATATTTGCAATCGATTTCCACCCATATAGCGTAGTTGTGAATGTTGGTTTTCGCTACGTGATTTCGTTATGCGTCAGGGGCACGAGGGAGATGTCTTGCTCGGTGAGTTTAAGCGGTGGTAATACGACACGAAAAACGCAACGCTGTGATAGTTGCAAAATGAAATGGAGCTCAGCTAAAGCTCCCGAATGTCGAGACACTCTCCCGAACTTCCAAACTACACTAAAATGAGTAATGGCAAACTAACACACGAGAGCGGAGGCTCGCTAACAAAACGAAGGGAGAAAGGAACACATACAAATAGCCAGACCACGACTGAAGACAACGAGGTAAAATAACCGGTCATTTCACTGAGAAAAAGAATTCCAACTTTGTAAGAGGAGATCAGGGCTAAACTAATGCATTTGAGTCGTCACAACGAGTTGGTCTTACCAGCGAGTCAACAACGGATGGACATCTATCTTTTTTTTTTTTCTACCATTTCCACGCATTCCATCAGTGACTGGGAACTCAAATCATACGTGCTGCTCTTTTTCTTTGCTTTTTCTTTTTTTATTTTAAAGAAAAGCACGAGCTTACTTTTACTTGTGTAAGACATTTATCTGTCCAGCGAGTGACCCAGTTTTGCATAAGTTTCTATGAAAAATGTGTATTATATATCGTAAATGTTAGTTTTAAAACATATCTTTCTACTTTTTGAAGCACAATTTCTGAGCAATGTTAATATTAAAAAAATTAACTAAATTACTCACTCTAAAGAAGACACCAGTTTTAATGTTTTTTTTCAGTGATGGTATGAAAATAAACTATTGTGTCATTGAAAACAACATCAGTTTATGTCTTGAGTAGATTTATCATGATTATCGTGGACTTATTTCCTGACCAATATATCGATAATCGCAGTATCATCATACCGCGAGATAATCGTTATCGTGAGCCTCGTATTGCGTATCGTATCGTAGCTGTATATCTACATCTATCTATCTATCTATCTATCTATCTATCTATATATATATATATATATATATATATATATATATATATATATATATATATACATATATATATATATATATATATATACATATATGTATGAGCAACTGGTGGTTCAGTATCTTGCTCAAGGATATTTCAACTTGGTCACAAGGCATGCGATCGAACCCCCATCCTCTGGGTAGTAGGACGACCACTCTACCACTGATCCAAGGAAGGAAGGAAGGAAGGAAGGAAGGAGGAGGAGTAAAGCTGCTGTACTTATATGCACAGAACTGATTATATTTTTGGAAATAGTTGGGAAATACAGAGTTTTGACTTTTAATACTTGGCAAATTAGCCAACTTAACACAGTAAAACAGAACTCACAGAATTGGAGTCGACGTCACTATGGACAGCAACGGTCCGAATACCCATCTTCTTGCATGTCTTGATCACCTAATGATAAAACAAAGAAATTACGTACTTACAGGCCTTAAGTGACTTACAGTGCTCCACAGTCAAAAGATATGTTTAGATGATCCAGAGTGCATTTTACAAATGAGATCTGTCAATGCTCAGACAAAAAAAAATCATTTTCATAATGTATTTTAAAAAATACACACAAATTAAAGCCGAGCAAAAGCTAAAAGCAAATGAATAAATAAATAAATAAATAAATAAATAAATAAATACACATTTGTCTATTCATCAACATTCCAAAAATATTCATGCATTCAATGAGAAATTTAAGAGAGTGCTCAATTATGTTGAAAACTACAGCTTCCTCAAAGGCGACCTAAACGCTCTTCTTTTTAATTAAAGGCCAAATCCATTATATGTGACATTATTCAAAGCATTGTATTATGATTAACATTGCGTTTGTGGAATAATAACTAAACGGAATAATTAATAATAAATGTAAGGGGGTGCCATGTAGCCAGGGGAGAATCGAGTAGCAATGGTGTAAGGAGTGGCAAACTTAAGCAATTGAGTAATAGTCACTGTTGAAATCAGATCACATTTGCATTAGCATTCTAATCTAGCATTAGCATTAGAATGCTAAGCTAGCATTAGCATGTTCACTTCCTGTTGATTTCAGGTCACTTCCTGTTGAAATCAGGTCATTTCCTGTTGAAATCGGGTCACTTCCTGTTGAAATCGGGTCACTTCCTGTTGATATTAGGTCACTTCCTGTTGAAATTGGGTCACTTCCTGTTGAAATCGGGTCACTTCCTGTTGATTTTAGGTCACTTCCTGTTGATATTAGGTCACTTCCTGTTAAAATCAGGTCACTTCCTGTGGAAATCGGGTCACTTCCTGTTGATATGAGGTCACTTCCTATTGAAAACAGGTCACTTCTTGTTGAAATCAGGTCACTTCCGGGTCACTTCCTGTTGAAATTCTCTGTTGAAATCAGCTCACATTTGCATTAGTATATTAAGCTAGCATTAGCATGCTAAGCTAACATTAGCATGAACATGCAAACTTAGCCTTAGCATACTAACTTAACATTAGCATTAGCATGCTAATGTAGCATTAGCATGCTAAGCTAACATTAACATTAGCATGCTAAGCTAATATTAGCATTAGCGTGCTAAGCTAGCATTAACATGCTAACTTAGCACTAGCATGCTCACTTTCTGTTGATTTCAGGTCACTTCCTGTTGAAATCGGGTCCCTACCTGTTGAAACCATGTGACTTCTTGTTAATTTTAGGTCACTTCCTGTTGATATGAGGTCACTTCCTGTTAAAATCAGGTCACTTCCTGTTGAAATCCGATCACTTCCTGTTGATTTTAGGTCACTTCCTGTTGAAATTAAGTCACTTCCTGTTGATATGAGGTCACTTCCTATTCATATAGGTCACTTCCTGTTCAGGTCGGGGAATATCCTGGCAAGAATCACAGGCATACCTAATCAATTGGCCAAAATGGCCGCCGCCTTGGGGGGCCAGTTTGGCGAGAAACCTGGGCATATCATTTGTCTAAAATGGCCGCTGTGCCTGGTAAGTTAGGTGGTAATATGGAAGAGCTCATGGCATGAATTGGTGAAATGTATTGTAGTTGGAATGAAGTGAATCGGATGAAAAATGTGGAAGTAAATGTGAAATGTAGAATCGCCCATGTAGAATGTGGGAAATAATCGGGTACAAAATCGGGAAATGTGGGTCAGGTGTGAATTTTGGAACTGAAAAGCTGGAAGACCTCATGGCGTGAAGTGCTGGAGTATACTGAAGTTGGAATGAAGTGAATCGGATGAATAATGTGGAAGTAAATGGAAAATGTAGAATGTGGGAAATAATCGGGTACGAAATCGGAAATTGTGAATTTTGGAACTGAAAAGCTGGAAGAGCTCATGGCGGGAATTACTGGAATATATTGAACTTGGAATGAAGTGAATCGGATGAAAAATGTGGAAGTAAATGTGAAATTTTGAATCTTCCATTAAGAATACATGGGGAAAAATCGGGTACGAAATCAAGAATTGCGGGTAACATGTGAATCGCGGGAATGAGAAAAATGGAAGCGATGTTGGCGCGAATATTTGGAATCGTTTGAAATTGGAACGGAGTGAATCGGGTGAAAAATGTGGAAGTTGAAACTGGACAAAAAAGTGCGATGAATAAAAAAAAAAAAACTAGAAATGCCATTTCTGGGGAAATGGCGTGTGAAGACTGGAGAGCTGAATGATACCTGTGGAATGATTTGGTATATGATATTGAATGATGAATGATATTGAAAGATATTGAATGATATTGAATGGTGTTGAATGATATTGAATGATGTTGAATGATGTTGAATGATATTGAATGATGTTGAATGATACTGAATGAGCTGAACATGCTGAAGTTGGAGTGGTTTGAATTCATCCAGAAATCTAGAAGCAGTTGAAGGAAGAAAAATAGCACAAAGGTAAAAAAATAAATAAATCAGCAAGAAACAAGAAAACAATGAAGAAATCAAGTAAGAAATGCAGGAAGTAGCAAGTAATCGGGTAAGCAATGGAGTAAAGTGAGAAGAATTAAGTAAGCAATGAAGTAAGGAGGGTAGAATCGAGTCGCA
The DNA here is from genome assembly GCF_051991245.1 of Festucalex cinctus. NCBI lineage: Eukaryota > Metazoa > Chordata > Actinopteri > Syngnathiformes > Syngnathidae > Festucalex > Festucalex cinctus. The sequence goes on from NC_135424.1 coordinate 25,289,354, forward strand.
ATGGTGTAAGGCGTGGCAAACTTAAGCAATGGGGCAATCGTCACTGTTAGTATACTAAGCTAGCATTAGCATGCTAAACTAACATTAGCAATAAGCATGCTAATATAGTATTAGTGTTCTAAACTAGCATTAGCATTGGCTTGCTAAGCTAGCATTAGCATGCTAAGCTAACATTAGCATTAGCATGCTAACTTAGCATGAGCAGTAGCGTGCTAAACGAATATTAGCATGCAAAGCTAACAGCTTTAGTATGCTAACTTATCATTAGCATGCTAAGCTAACATTAGCATTAGCATGCTAAGCTAACATTAGCATTAGTATGCTAACTTAGCATTAGCATTCTAAGCTAACATTAGCATTAGCATGCTAGCTTAGCATTAGAATGCTAAGCTAACATTAGCATTCACATACTAAGCTAACATTAGCATTAGTATGTTAACTTAGCATTGGCATGCTAAGCTAACATTAGTATTAGCATGCTAGCTTAGCATTAGCATGCTATGCTTAGCATTAGCATGCTAACTCAGCACTAGCATGCTAACTTAGCACTAGCATGCTAAGCTAACATTAGAATTAGCATGCTAAGCTAGCATTAGCATGCTAACTTAGCACTAGCATGCTCACTTCCTGTTGATTCAGGTCACTTCCTGTTGAAATCGGGTCACTTCCTGTTGATATGAGGTCACTTCCTATTAAAATCAGGTCACTTCCTGTTAAAACAGGTCACTTCCTGTTGAAATCGTGTCACTTCCTGTTGATATGAGGTCACTTCCTATTAAAATCAGGTCACTTCCTGTTGATTTAAGGTCACTCACTGGTCACTTCCTGTTGAAATTAAGTCACTTCCTGTTGATATGAGGTCACTTCCTATCGATATAGGTCACTTCCTGTTCAGGTCGGGGACTATCCTGGTAAGAATCACAGGCATACCTAATCAATTGGCCAAAATGGCCGCCGCCTTGGGGGGCCAGGTTTTGTTTTTTGTTTTTTTCCATATTCGACATAATGACGAGAAACCTGGGCATATCGTATGTCTAAAATGGCCGCTGTGCATGGTAAGTTGGAATGAAGTAAATCGAATGAAAAATTTGGAAGTAAATAGAAAGTGTAGAATGTGGGAATAATCGTCTACGAAATCGGAAATGGTGAATTTTGGAACTGAAAAGCTGGAAGAGCTCACAGCCTGAATTACTGGAATATATTGAAGTTGGAATGAAGTCAATCAGATGAATAATGTGGAAGTAAATGGAAAATGTATAATGTGGGAATAATCGACTACGCAATCGGAAATTGTGAATTTTGGAACTGGAAAGCTGGAAGAGCTCATGGCGTAAATTACTGGAATATACATTGAAGTTGGAATGAAGTAAAAAGGATGAATAATGTGGAAATAAATGGAACATGTATAATGTGGGAATAATCGGCTACGAAATCGGAAATTGTGAATTTTGGTACTGAAAAGCTGGAAGAGCTCGTGGCCTGAAATACTGGAATGTACTGAAGTTGGAATGAAGTAAATCGGATGAATAATTTGGAAGTAAATTGAAAATGTAGAATGTGGGAATAATCGTCTACGAAATCGGAAATTGTGAATTTTGGAACGGAAAAGCTGGAAGAGCTCACGGCCTGAATTACTGGAATATATTGAAGTTGGAATGAAGTAAATCAGATGAATAATGTGGAAGTAAATGGAAAATGTATAATGCGGGAATAATCGGCTACGAAATCGAAAATTGTAAATTTTGGAACTGAAAAGCAGGAATCGCTCATAGCATGAATTACTGGAATGTACTGAAGTTGGAAAGAAGTGAATCGAATGAAAAAGGTGGAAGTAAATGTGAAATGTAGAATCTCCCATTAAGAATAATGGGGAAAAATCGGGTACGAAATCGGAAATTGTGGATAAACGGTGAATATTTGGAAAAAACAAAATGCACCCAAGCATGTCATGAATATTTGGAATATGGTAAAATTGGAATGACGAAAATCGGATGAATTATGTGGAAGTAGTTACACGACAAAAAAGTGGGCGGAATAAGAAGAAGAAGAAAAAGAAGAAGAAGAAAAAGAAGAAGAAGAAGAAGAAGAAGAAGAAGAAAGAATGAATAACATATGTGTGAAGGCCACCAGCCTTCACACAATAAAGTGCCATATTTGTGAAGTGAAGTGCATGCTCCACCCTCCTCCCCCCCAGTGAGGAGTTGTAGAGTACAATGGCACGGTGGACAAAGGAGTTCTTTAGTCTGTTGGTCCGGCACTTGGGGAGCGTCAGCCTTCCACTGAACAGGCTCCTCTGACTGCTGATGACAGTGTGCAGAGGGTGGCTGCTATTAGTGATGTGCTTCTCGGGTCGAATCCCTGAAGCGTGTGCCGAGTAATGCAGATGAGTGGTTCATCAACGGCGTGTCAATGCGTGTGTTGATGACGTACGTGGTGACGTTTGAAGCCCCACGAAGCAGGTGTACCACGTGACTGATTCAGGAAATGATTCGCTCGGTTTGAGTGTAGTTCAAAATAAAAGCGGCAAAGAAACGCTATGGATTCCCCTTCACTTTTTGTGTTTTCGGGTCCCTTATTGCGCTACTTTTTTTGCTTTTGGCATTCGATTTGACGAGCTTCTTTTTGCGATGGAACCAGCAAGAAAGAGATTTTCCCTTGTTTAGGAGCACTTTGAGCAGATCTCACCTCAGAAGGTAATGCACTGCAATTACGGTACTATTTTAACAGATTCCAATAATAAAATAAAATAAAATGTGACAACACATAAAATTCACATTTTTCTGTTCAGTTGAAAGTCCCCTTCAGTACTGGGAATCACAGAAATATACGCGTCCAATTCTATACAAACTTGCTATCTCATATCGATGCACCCCTGCTTCATCAGTACCATGTGAAAGAGTTTTTTTCCAAAGCAGGTGAAATTCTCGGGAAAAAAAAGAAACCGCCTGAGTCCAAAAACTTCGGAAAAAAATAGTTTTTAAATAAAAATGAATAAGCACTTTATTTTACGTCCTTATTTCACATTTTCACTTGTTGCATAAGCACAAACATAGACAAAGTAACACAGAACAATTCATGTTAAAACACTCTTCAAATATATATTCTTTTGTATTTAGAGCATGATTTACACCCCACCATTTTATTGCA
>NC_135424.1:25297500-25325000 GCF_051991245.1 Festucalex cinctus
CAAAACAAAACAAAACAAAACAAAACAAAACAAAACAAAACAAAACAAAACAAAACAAAACAAAACAAAACAAAAAAGAGGCCCAATCAGGCATAAATTCTTCAAATTATTAAATGCCAACAAGGCTTGCTTTGTTTAAAGTTTAAACAAAGCAAGCCTGAGGGAGGCTTGAGGAGGGTTTAAACTTTAAACCCTCCTCAAGCCTCCCTTTCCAAACTTTCTATTTCCTTCAAAACAACAACAAAACAACTGTACATCCTGCTTCGTTCAGAGGCAACGCGTTTCAAATTAAATTTGTTGCTGATGTTGTATATATTGTTTATATTCAAAATGTATACGTTTTGTATACTGTTTTGTTCAAATAAACTAAATAGTTTATAAAGTTATTTATTTGTTTAAAAAAAAAATGTTCCAAGTTACGTACCTCCGGTAGAGGTCACGTGTTTCCGGAGGAGCTCCACTCGCGCAGCGCAGCGTCTGCAGCAAGCGTTGCAAGAAGAAGAAGACGGCGACTACCACCCGAGCAAACCTAAAGCCAAGAAAGTTAATTACCTGATTAACGAATGAAATGGCGGTACAGGGTGGAATATTGTTTCAGGAAAAGGTGAACCGATTGCTCTGCAAACAGCATGGAAAACCTATACTCAAAGCCAAGAAACCTCTTGTCCTGAAAGATACAGTGACGAGCCGCAAACCCAAGAAAGGAGGTAAAACCAAGATTGGTTGCTAGTTTTATGGTAATATACAGATTTTTTGTTGATACAGACCTCAACAGACCCCAACCTAGGTACTGGTAAAAGTGTTAAAAATGTGATCTGTCTATTCCAGTGTGACATCGTTGAAGTGCGCCGCTAGCTGTGGAGAGCAGGGCGTCAATGCGAGTGAATTAGAAAACAAATCAGTGTGAGCTAAAACAAAATAGGTCAAACAGTTGATAAATCAGCTACCAAAGCTATGGTGAACTTGTGCGCGGGCGACGGATGCTAATGGCTCAAAGAGAGATGAGATAATTCTTTCGGCTGCTGGCAGCGATTCTAAACCAGACGGAAGACAGTGAGGAGTGAAAGACGAGCACGATGGCTAGCACGATGCGAGCGAAACTACGACGCAACTGCTTTACACCCACAAAAAGTACGAGGATATGCTCAACCTCAGATCATTTTATATCAGGAAGTTTTTCTCTTTTTCTTATACAGCTGGTCATAACATTAACTTGTAATTGTAAATTCGAGGCAGACATGACGAATTAGCCATATTATCTTGAATGAAACAATCATACAGCGTAAATAACTACACACCACGACACTTGCAATCCTCCACATTAACTCCAGTGTTACGAGTAAAACTCTGCAAGTGACCAATATTGAACCCGAACAGATCGAGTGTGCACTCTTCGGAGGGGGCAGGCACCTCCTAGAGCGCGGGGGAACTTGGAAGCGGCTCGGTATGAGCCTTCACACCGTGGGACTGGCCACATGTCAACCTGCGTAAGACCATGGGGCCTTAAACTAATGAAAGATCTACTAGACACCTACAGCCCCGTGTCACGTAGTCAATAACCAAGCAAAAAGGCAAGTTAACACTTGCTATCTTCATTACAAACAACAGAGTTTAGCACATCAATACTAAAAGAAAGGCGAGGGGAAATTATTGTATGCCATTAGTTGTACCCGCCGGCTGGCGGCCAAAGGGACAGATTAACATAGTGTAAGTTTAAAAGGTAAAGTAAAAATAGCATAGACTTAAAGAATTGCATAAAATCATAATAAAATTAAAATAGTGTAGATATAAAGGGCTAAATAAAAAATGGTATTTTTTTGTAAAAGTGTATATACACATCATCGCTCGTTGTACTCATTGCACAATGTTACTTTTATTGTCCAAAGGGGCAATCAAAAATGAATAAAACAAAATGGAAACGTACATACGTTTGGATCGGTGTGAAGCCAGTGAACAATTTGAGTGGTGGAAACTAAAAGAATATTCATAAATGACTTAGTTATCACACTTAGAATGAGTGTACATTTTTTGTACAAAATACCGTATGTGGGGTATTTTTTATTTTTTTATATAAAGCCTCAAGGGCTAGGTGGCGCTGTATTTATAACTGAATGTTGTCATAGAGATACCTTCAGGCCTTGATTATAAGCATACATGTCAAGTGTGGGATTTTTTTTTGGCGCATGTACCGTGGAGTTATTAAGCATATCCTTCATTCACGATATTGCTTTTAATGTCCATAGAGGCTATCAAAAATAAATAAAAATATATATATGTTTGGATAAGTCTGATGCCAGTGAACATTTTGAGTGGTGGAAACTAAAAGAATATTCATAAATGACTTAGTTATCACACTTAGAATGAGTTTACATTTTTTGTACAAAATACCGTATGTGGGGTATTTTTTTTTCATGCCTCAAGGGCTAGGTGGCGCTGCATATATAACTGAATGTTGTCATAGAGATAACTTCAGGCCTTGACGATAAACATATATGTCAAGTTTGGGATTTTTTGGAGCATGTACCGGGGAGTTATCAAGCATATCCTTTTTCATTGCGAAACACACATTTTGATGCCCCGCCCTCATCATATAGTATTTCGAAAGGTCAAGATTTTTCCCCCTGTCGTTGGCTCAGGTCTTGACATGGTCCAGGCCAAGTCTTAACTCAGTCGGATGAAACGTGTAGGAGAAGTGGGCAAAAGTCTGCCCCCTGTGAATGTGCAAAAATCGTCAAAAATGGGACATTCAAAAATTCGTAGCTCACTTCCTGTTCATTTTAGCATATGGGTACAAGAGTCTTTTTTTGTAGGTCTTGAGCTCCCTCATACACCTAAAAATATTCGTCGTTCTTGCTTAAACGTACAACCGGGGCTGCTTCGTTAAAAATTTCGAGGGGGCGCTATTGAGTCATTTTTTTTAAAATAGCACAATCAACAATAAAATATTGCTCATTTTACCAGGCCAGATGTGTGTGCCAAGTTTCAGGAGTTTCTGTGCATGTTTAGACCCTCAAAACTGGCGTTGTTTTCTTGGTGAACAGCGCTTAGCCACGCCCACAGCAATTCGCGAAAACTCACAAACTTCGTGTTGTGACATCATGAAGGCCGAAACCCTCATCTGAGCAAATATGAGGTAGGTCCAGTTAACGTGTTTGGAGAAAAACGTAGAAGAAAATTCGTCAGAAAAAAAATTTCCACTAGGTGGCGCTATCAGTTAGATGAAATGTAAGTTAGTAGATGTCTTTAGAGCTGGACTCTCATCAAATGTGTCAAATTTTGAGAAGATAGGATCATCTCGGTCAGGTTAATGCAGCTTTTATTGTCACGAAAAATCTTCAGACTTTGCGTCACCGTAGCGGCCACGCCCTTTGGCGAAAAGTTACAATATTCGGTGTGGGGCATCATCAACATCTTAAGGCTTTTCTGACCAATTTTCAACTGGATCCCTTCAACGAGCTCAGCACAGTAGCTAAAAACGTAAAGTATGACATTTATTGTAACCACTAGGTGGCGCTATATGTATAACTGAATTTTGTCATATAGATGTTTTCAGGCCGTGACTATTACGTTGCCTGAGAAGTTTGAGATTTTTTGGAGCTTGTACATGGGAGTTATTCAGCATTTGCTCTTTCTGGACAAATGAAATTTTAAAGGCAATATTTGATGCCCCGCCCCCGTCATATAGTATTTCGAAAAGGCAAGACTTTTTGCCCAGCTGTTCTCTTAGGTCTTGAGATGATAAATGCCAAGTTTGAAGTCAATGGGATGAAAAATGTTTGCATAGGGGGTAGGGGTGTTAAAAAAAATCGATTCGGCGATATATCGCGATACTACATCGCGCGATTCTCGAATCGATTCAATAATCGGCAGAATCGATTTTTATTTTTATTTTTTTTTTATTTTATTTTATTTTATTTTTATTTTTTTTTATTTTTTTTTGGATTCACACCTTGAGCATGGAAGAATGTTATATGAACGGCACATTAAGCCTTAATATTTTTATTTTAATGCTGTTCAAACATGAAACAGATTACAACCTCTATAAGACTGAAATTTCAGATAAATAAATAATACATTTTCATATAAATCTTAAACTCTACAAGCTTACTGATTAGTATTTTCTAAATATGAATGAAAAAAATTCGCAACAACCGACTTATAAATTCGTATCGGGATTAATCGGTATCGAATCGTGACCATTCGTATCGGGATTAATCGGTATCGAATCGAATCGTGACCTGTGAATCGTGATACGAATCGAATCGTCAGGTACTAGGCAATTCACACCCCTAATAGGGGGAAAAAGCATGACCACAGTGAATGTGCCAAAATAGGCCAAAATTGGACATTAAAAAATTCATAGCTCACTTCCTGTACATTTTAGCTACATGGTCCCAATAGACTTTTTTGTGCGTCTCGGGGTGCTACACGTGCCTGCCAATTTTCGTTGCTCTAGCTCAAACGTGCCGGGCTTGGTTTTTATTTTTCTATGCTAGGGGGCGCTATAGAGTCGCGTTGTTATAACGACTTCATAATATCAAATTTTTCGCCGGACCTGAGGAGTGTGCAAAGTTCGGTGAGTTTTCGTGAATATTTAGGTACCCAAAATCGCGATTGTTTGCGGAGAATAAAGAATAATAATAATAATAATAATAATAATAATAATAATTTTTACAAAAACAATAGGGACCTCGCAGCGGTCGCTGCTCGGGCCCTAATAAAATGGCACAATGTAAAACCACATCAAAGAGAAGAACAAAGGTTATATTTCTAACATGCTAAGATAAATGCTGAGCACGCAACATGCTAACAGTACTCAAAATTTGCTATGCGATATTATGTCCAAGGAGAGGAGGGGAGGGGGAGTGGTGTATGCATGGATTCAGGGAGTGCATAGGCCTAGAGAGAGAGGCTAATGATGAGTGGGGGTGAAAATGTTTGCAATGGTCCGGGGGCAATATGAGTGGAAGGAGGGGTGTAAATGCAAAAGAGAAAGAGGAAGAGAGAGGGGTTCAGAGGTGACGAGAGTCCGTGTGTGCGTGTGAATGCGAATGTCCATGTGTGGGCGTCGAATGTCCGTAAGCGAACAAGGGCTCCGTGCCCTTCATGAGTGAGCCAGGTGGATGGTGTGTGGATCAGCGATGTCCATCCGATCATGATTTCCACACTGCGTGGGGATTATTATGCCCCAACAAAACAGTGATAATGCAAGATGTGATGGAAGGATTTCCCACTGCCCTGGGGATTATTATGCCCCAGTTAGAACAGTGACTGCAAAGGTGTGGTCGTGGTGTCCAGTTGTCCTCTGGACAGCACATCTGTACTGAAAAGGTGAACCAGAGTCGCAAGGGGCGGTGCAGGCGTCGGCAGGGGACAGAAAATGTCAACCCAGATCCTTTCGTGGTTGACAGGACAGGTGGTCAGAAGTGAGGCCTCTTCAGGCTAAGGATTCGGCTGTGCAGCTAGGCCACGCTGCCTGGCTAGATTACGCTGTAAGGCGGCTCTCTGTCTGGCACGGGCTTTCATGATGCCAGCGCGCCACACTTGGTACAGCTCCTTGGTGTCATCTGGGATCCGGCTACACAGGATCCTGAACTCGAGGCGGGAGATGTCAGCCAGCTGTTCCACTGCCAGGGTCGCGCAGTCGTAGCCTTGTTGCCCCAAGCTCGGGAAGCACAAGCCATGGGGCATCCTCAGTCTATGCCGCTTCCAAGAATGGCGGCAAAGAGCCAAATCCTCATCTGGCCTCGGGTGTGGGGCTGACGCAGGATGAGCACCTCCTCGCACCCCCGCTGCTCCCGGTTGTGGGGGAGGGTTGGGGGCCACATAAGATGAGGATCCACTGGGGGAAGTCAACAGGTGGATGAGTCTGGTGGGAGCCTGGGGAGACCACATGCTGGGCCTAGCAACATCAGTTGGCAGACCGGACGGCTGTGGCCTTGGCGCAGGTGATTGCCTTCCAGGCGGAGGGCACCAAGGCTGTGACCCTGGCCGTGGAGTTGGTCGCCTTTGTGGATTGGCTGGTGAGTCAGGAGATGATGGGTCCGAAGGCGTCCGCAGCCGCAGACGGATTGGTTGCAGTGCCGGGGAAGGCCTGGATGGGTTCAATGGTGGCTCCCCTGGCGGCATCGGGGGACCCGCCGGTTGGAGTATGTTGTAACTCCCCCTTCCAGCCAGCTCATCACTCAGGCGCGGCCACCAGTTCCCGGGAGTCTCCCCCATCTCCTTCTTCCTGCTTAGGTGAGGGGTATATAAAGGAGAAACGCATCTGCCACCGCCACTTCCCTTTTTCCTGCTGCACCACGCAATATTGGTCAATTTTTTGGAGATATCTAGTCATAAGTAGACGTCTATCACTCATAGTGTCCGCAACTAGCTTTCTCCGTGTAGAAAACAAAGTATATCCATTTAGCTTAATTGTTATCACTTCTATCAGGGCCCTAGTATTCAAAGTCTTATATTGGTCCTGGCTGAAAACGTCGTACTCGAAATAAACAGGGAATATATCAGTGAAAATTACCATTTCCCCCTTTAAAACATAAACATGTTTTAACCATTTCCCGGGGTAAATAACAACCTCCCTAACCACAACATGAAGGGGGCAAGAGCCTATATAGTGATAGGGAGTAAATACTACTTTATTACTCCGGGCACATCGGGTAGTAGAGCGACAAAAAGGGATGGGGCCGAGGGGTAAATCATTCAATATGTCCTGTAGACCAAATTTAAGTTTTTTGTTTGTTTTATGAGTCATCAGTTAAGATATTTATCTGCCATAACTTCATAGACAGAGTCGCAAGGGAAAGAGGAAGTGGAATTAGGCAAATGCATGTTGGCGTCGTGAGAATCAACCACTACTGGAAAGTGGGTTACAGCATCAATAGATCTCCTAACTAGCACTTTGATCAGGGGCAATATACAACAGGCGGTAATTAACACTAGCAAGAGGAGCAGGCCCAGTGCAGAGGCAATGACGGACAAAACCTTCCCGAAAGACATACTTTCAAACCATTTGGCGAGTGTGTCCAGCCACCCAGTTTTGGTGTTCCAATTTGAATTATGGACATGCTCGTCTTGTAGCGTAACCAATTGTTGTAAGACTAATGTAAGGTTTCCTTTCTCGCCAGTATGCATAGGAATTTCCACACAACATTCTTCACCAATCATTGAACAGATTCCATTATCAACGGCTAACATAGTGTCCAACACAAGTCTATTTTGCAAGGTCATTAGAGTGGTAGCATGGAGCTGCTCATGAATATTCTCTAAAGCCATTACTGTCCAGTTAATAAAACGTTGTTGATTATACCACAAGTAATTAACCCATCTACTGTTACGAGCAATATATTGTGAATTAATAATTGGACCAATGTGCGGAATCCAGCCAGTGCCTTGGCCGGACCGGATCCAATCTTCAGAAATAGCAGAATGCTCAGCCGGGACCCCTATTGGCTGTTGGTCCCATGAAATATAGACAGAATCGGGCTCAGTGAGTGCGGTTGGACGCAAAATAGACCTATTCCCAGCCTTTTTAGTAATAGCCAACACTGCCAACTGCCCAGTCACCATAACAGGTGCACACAACCCCCGCCAGCGGGCAGGAATTACAGCCTTAACTTGATCATCATTATCGCACAACCAAAAGACGTCAGCGAGTGGGGTACTGGGAGCATCACCTGCAATAACAGGGATGACTCTGTGGGTTCCAGAAGTGCCATTAACAGCATGGACCAGGTCACCTCCATTCTGGAGGACCTGCGCACATTGCAGTGGGGACAGGGCAGTTGTGTTAATTAAATGTATGACTGACCAAAGCCTGCGACCACCCGGGATGACACTAGTTAGGGTGTGGGTTCTTTGTAGATGTGCATCCATTGAACGGTTAGCTGCCTTTATCCACATTTTTTTATATTTAAGCCCAAAAGCAACACAGACCGGGTGCACAATATTTCGGTCTATACGCGACATAGGTGGGACAGCTAAAGACATATTTTTAGACAAAACCCGCGGGCAATGGTACTTATCTGTGACCCATCCAGGGTAAATACCTGATGCTAACCATAGCGCACAAGTCGTAAAACATAATCCAGCACCACAATCATTTTCCCTTAATTCCGGCAGGGGCCGCACAGTGGGCAAGCGCTTACGATTATAACATGTTATACAAGGGCGTTTGCTTATTTGTCGGGCTGAATAGACCATCCATTGATAAAATAGACTACTATCCTGTCCCAAGATTTTAACAGAATGATCATTATTAGCTATTTCATTATAATTAGGCAAATTAACAGCGCGCCGGGAGCGAGTGTGTGCCACGCGCATCAGTGTAAAAGCTTAATTTACAGTCATAGTAACGCCTGTATAACCAGTAGTCGGGAGACAGTGGGTGACATTGCACATGAGTGTGACTGAACCATAAACGTAACATTGTCTAGTCAGTGCCTCCATTGCGAATTTGTCATGAGTCGGTCCTTCAGTCAGAGTATAACGGCTAGAGGGAGTGTTTACATATGTCAGATCTATGTCAGAGTCGTTGTCCCAGGCCCCCTGTGCCGCAACAACAAGTCCTGCAGCCAGGGCACATTGGTGAAGACGCACTTCCCTATCCTCCATACTCTGCACTAAGCTAAAGGTGAAATACGTCAGGGGCGGCAGGGCTAGCAGCCAGATCAGCAAGGTCAGGCTGATATTCCTGCAGTTCACGGAGGAGGTCAAGGTCAATGGTCGAGAAAGGGACACAGTCACTCCGACTCGGCTCAGCCTGGTCTGGATCCGCCTGACCGGTCTGGGCGGAGGACGGGCCGGCTCCTCCATCGTCAACTGATCCGGCCCCAATGTCTCCTCCAACTGATGCATCTCCACCCATTCCTGTGGTGGGGGGTGGGAGAGCTGCACTTCCCCCCCCCCTCGGGGGAAACATCACCTGTGACATCACCCGGACTAGGCTGCTCATTGCCAGATGATGCCAACTCGCTTGCGCAGCTAGGACTCAGAGGCGGAGGTAGCGAGCCACTACTAGGTGATGAAGAGTCGCCCCCTTGTGCTAGTCTTTGGGATCGTCTAGGGGCGCGCTGCACAGAGGGTTCTCTAGCTGCTGCGGGCGTCCGAGACCTGGCTTCTCCCTGCGGGGTGGCGTGGTCACCCCTGGCCAGGCCTGGTTGCGTTTCAGCAGGCCCTTCAGGCCGCGGTGCAGGACAGCAGTGGTTTAGGTGGAACCAGACTGATTTACCTTGGACTTTTGACTGAAGTCGGAGTTGACAAGATGACCTTGAAAGGACCTTCCCGTCGAGCCTCGTTCCACCTGCGCTTGAACGCCTTCACGTACACCCAATCACCGGGCACCACACGCTGCAGGTCAGGCTGGATTTCAGCCTGTCGGTCCTCTGCGGTCTCAATTACCTGTCGAGAGATAGCCTTGTGTATTTGGGTTAAATGGTGCAGGTAGGAGGTCAATTCCATTTCACACTGTTCTAATGGAGGCCCTTCATACGGGCCCCTCAAAAAGGGCACAGGCATGCGACGGCCAGTTAGCATTTCATGCGGGGTTAAATGGGTCGTGCGGTTAGACTGTGATCTCATTGACATGAGAGCTAGCGGCAAGGCATCCATCCAATTCAACTTACCATTACTGCTTGCTCTAATTTTGGCTAATTTGGCTTTCAAGGTACCATTAGCACGTTCGACCACACCTTGAGACTGGGGGTGGTAGACACATCCAAATTTTTGTTTTATCCCAAGCATTTTCATGCTAATTTTCACAATGTTGGCAACAAATGCTGGACCATTATCTGAGCTGATCAGGTCAGGGATGCCAAATCTGGGGAACACCTCCCTGCACAAGAATTTAGCAGCAGAACTGGCATCAGGACCCTTCGTGGGGGCAGCCTCAATCCACCTACTAAACCTGTCAATTACCACCAGAACATATCTGTAGCCTCTCACCCGTTCAATCATGTCGATGTGGTCCATCATAAGATGCCGAAACGGTCCTTCTGGTATAGGTATGTGGCCCAGTGGTGCTGAAAAGGATTTCCTCACATTGTGCTGTGCGCACACAATGCACTCGTGTAAAGTCCGATCCACCATAGCTGCCAAGAAAGGGGTCCACCAAACCGCTTTTAGCTTGCGCAACACTTCACCCCGATGACAATGATCTTGGCCATGGGCAGCCAAAATTGCTGTTTTCACCAATGACAGGGGCAACACAAAATGTCCCTCCGGGCTGCGCCACAAGTTTCTCTGATGGCCATCTGTCAAACACTTGGAAGCGCCTCTCTTCTTCCAAACACTCTTTTCATACACCGACGCCGCATCCTGGGTCTCAATCAGGGAGACTAATGTAGTCAAAGGCTCACAGTCACCCGCAACCAGCAGGGGGGCCATAGCCCCCACCGATGCAACCTCCCTGGCCACCTCATCTGCATAGTTATTCCCCTTGGCAACCAAAGAGTCATTCTTTTGGTGGCTAGCACATTTAATGATAGCCAAAGCCGATGGCAGCATTATGGCTTCCAAAAGGGAGGCCAGCGCTTCTGCATGAACAACTGGAGTACCATCAGCTCGCTTAAAGCCTCGTTGCTGCCAAATTTTTCCATTAATATGACACACACCATAAGCATATGCAGAATCTGTGTATGCATTAAGGCGCTTGTCTCGCGCCAATTGACATGCCGCTGTCAATGCCATCAGCTCAGCAAGCTGGGCTGAACAAGGCTGCGGAACCTTTTTCGCCTGCACTTTAGATAATGAACCATCCAAGTGCAATTGGACAACTGCATAACCCGCATGGTTACCTGTTACATCTTTAAAGCATGACCCATCAACAAAATATGTGAGATCCGCCTCGATAGGTTGATTATGAAGGTCATCACGAGGTTTCAAAAATTCCTCTGTTGATTGAATACACTCATGCGTTACATCTGATTCTGGGACCATCATACGAGTAGCTGGATTAACTGTATTACATCTTTGTATCGTTAACTCAGGTGCTGACAAAATTACTTCGTATCCGGTACGCCGGGCTTGAGTCAGCACAAAACGCGGACTTGTAAGCAACGCATGCAATTGATGTGAGGTGAAAAGGGACACAGGGTGGCCCATAGTTATGGCTGCTGCCTTTTGAAACGCAAAGACGGCCGATGCTAATCCTTGGTAGCATGGAGGCAACCCTAACTCAACATTGTCCAATTTAGAACTATAGTAAGCAATCGGCTGCTTCCCAGTTGGAGTATCCTGCATCAAGACAGCACATGCATGCCCAGATTTTTCTGCAACATACAAGAGGAATGGCTTTGAGTAATCAGGGTTTCCCAAAGCAGGTGCTTCTTGGAGGTCACGTTTTAGCATTGAGAATCCTTGAAGGGCTTTTTCATTCCACTCCAAGTTAGCTGAGCCATTGTTCTGTCCGGCCGCGCGGATCATTTCACGCAGAGGGGCCGCTTTTATGGCATAGTCACAGATCCAGGCTCTGCTATATCCTGTCATTCCCAAAAAAGTTAGCATTTGACTCACTGTTTTTGGCTGTGAGGCTTTAGCAATCGCCTCTAGGTGAGTAGCAGATATTTTTCGCAAGTTGCCACATAGCCTCCTCCCCAAGTAGTCTACCTCCTTTTGACAGAACTGCAACTTATCTCTGCTAACTTTGTGCCCTCCCTTTTCAAGTGCGAAGAGGACAGTCAATGAATCACGCTCGCAATATTCTTTTGTCGGACTGGCAACCAAAATGTCATCCATATACTGGATGACAGTGCTGCTCACGTCCAGGTGACCTAAATCCTCTGACAGGACCCTGTTAAAGATTGTGGGGCTGTCAACATAGCCCTGTGGTAGGCGTGTATAGGTATACTGCTGCCCTTCATACTTGAATGCAAACAAATATTGTGATGCTGGGTGTACTGGAACGCTGAAAAATGCTGAACACAAATCAATCACTGTATACCAGAGTGATTCAGGTGGGATGTTAGAAAGCAAAGTGTGGGGGTCCGGCACCACGGGAATCTCAGCATCCACTATGGCATTAATAGTTCGTAAATCATGCACAAGTCTGTAATCAGGTGAGCGTGGCTTAGGAACCGGGAAAATTGGTGTGTTACATGGGCTCTGTGTTTTGACCAGGAACCCTGCTGCTATCAATCCTTCAATAGTGGGCTTTATCCCTATGGCTGCTTGTGGCTTCAGGGGATACTGGCTTTTATTGGGCAGTGTCACGTTTGGTTTTAATTTAATTACAACTGGCTGTGCTGACTTAACAAAGCCTATATCTGTCTTATGTTGTGACCACAATCGCGAGGGTATCTGGCCAAGCAGGCTTTCATGTTCTGCTGACAGTGAGGCTTGCACAAAAGCTGGCCTGTGCACCAATGTGGTCACAGCGCGGCCTTCACTGACAGCAAAAAATGAAATTTTGATAAATTGTTTATCGGGTGAAATATGGACGCGCGGATTATCGGTGTCTTTCCATGCAATAATTTGTAATGCTGCTTTTACCATTGGGCCAAGCTCCCATGATTTGTGTCCCTTTTCGACAAACAGTGTCATGTGTGGTGTTGAATTTGGCGCTTGAAACCATATGGCTGCTCTTAATGGAAGTGTAATTGCTGCGGCTGCCCCTTGGGGGCCTACATAAATGTTGACTATGTGCACATAGAAGCAATTATTGTCCATAATTTCCTTCCAGCAAATCTCATAGTCTTTGTGGTTTTGCAATTCGTCAAAGAAGAGTGTACAGTGTTCAGGCATTGATGGCTTGCTTGCATGGGGCAGTATTTTTTGTATCCATTCAGTCCATAATTTCCAATCCGACAGGAGTGGTGCAGTCTTCGCGAGCAACAGAGAGTATACAGTGGCATAATGCTGCTTTTCTCGTGGGGCCTGAAGTGGCATCAGGGTGGTGGCTGGTAGCGAGTCTTTTGGCGGCAGCTTGACCCAGATGCCATCTGGTGAGCACATGATGTTGGCATTTAGTGCACAGAGAATGTCTCGTCCAAGTAGGTTGATAGGCGTTTGGTCAGAGATGAGGAGCGGCGCCACTACCTTTCTTCCTGATACCAACATTGGAATTGGTTGAGTGAGGGGGATGAGCTGGGTTTTCCCAGAGAAACCTATTGTCTTTATCGATGAGCCAGACAGGGGGAGTTTTAATCCAGAGCTCCCCACGCAGGAATAAGTAGCCCCTGTATCCACCATGAAGTCATGCTCTGATCCTTCAATGACAACAGGGACAGTGGGCTCATCTTGTGGTTGCGTTGTTACTGCTGGCGCCATGATGATTTCTCCCCCAGGCTTCTCTGGGCCTCCCTATTGTGGCCCTCTGAAATCTATCCAGGGATTGGTGGGACAGTCGCGCTTGAGGTGGCCTGGCTCGCCGCAGCCCCAGCATTCGTTTCCCTGGGGGCGGTTCTGGGATGAAGTGCCCCGGGGTGCTGGTCCTCGATGAGCCGCATTGCGCCTGGGGTCAGCAAATGAGGCCGGTGGTCCCCCATGGTGGCCTGCTGGAACACTCTGCGGGCCCGCATTTCCACGACCAGGTGTCCGCCGGCTTCCATGGCTGTGAGTCTCCCTTGTGGGCAGGCTTCTTCCATCCCTTGACTCATTATAGTGCACGTGGATTTCAGTTGGCACTGAAGGATGCATGGGAAGGTTCAGGGTCTGCGGCACATTAGGCTGAGTCAGCAGGGGTCCTCCCAGTGGGAGGATTGGCAGGACAGCAGCTGGCACAGGTGCAGGTGCTTGTGTTGTGAAGGCAGTCGCCTGGGGCATGGGGGCCGTTACTTGGGGCACCTGGGGGCAGGAGGCCACATTTGGGGCCACAGTTGGAGCCGGAGGCTCAGGGATCGGGGGACCTCCCACCGTTACTAGAGGAGCTTGAGTCTTGACCTTGTCCTTCTTTTGTCTCAGCTCAGTCAGCTGCAAGTGGGTGAGCTTGGCGATCATCTGACGATGTGCCTCTTCTTCTTTTTGTTTTTCCTTCCGCAGGGCCTCCACATGGTGCACCAGGTGCTCTTGGAATAGAGGCCAGTCCATTTTCATGAGTCCCACCACATTGTCCAGCCGGTCTTGAACCTCATCAGGCATTGATTTTTTCACCATGACTTTGAACAAGCTTTCAGTGGTGCTGTTGGAATTCCATGCGCTGCCCGTCTCCTCTCTCCACTTCCGCTGGAAAGAGTGAAGGAACTTAATGGGGCATTCATCTTCTTTCAATGTCTCGCCCTCCAGTTTGGCTGGGTCAATTTTTTCTGGATAGTATTGTCGCAGCTGCTTCCACACATCACCACGGTGTCCATTGAAGCCAACATGATCAGCCTGGTTCCCCATCAGCAGCACATCCAGTCCAGCTCTCTCCAGGATCTCTTCCGCTGCATGTTTTCCAACCAGGTGCATCAACAGCGCTTTGATGTCTCCCAAGGCAAGCGTGACTCCGGCTGTGCTTTCTTCCAGGGCAGTGATCCACTTGTTAGCCCCGTTCGTTAAATCAGGCAGCCTGTCAGCTAGACCTATCATGTTGCAGAAGGACCAAGGCACATAGTGGCGCTTTCCATAGCTTCTGGTGACCAGTGGGCACTGGGAGACGCTGGCACCGCGAGGGCCTCCCTGCTCGCTGCTTGGGTGGTATGCTCTTCCGCTGCGCAGTGTTCCGCCAGGCCCATGTGGCCCGGCTGCATTCCTGCCAGGAAATGATGATCTTGGAGTGTTCTCATAGTCCGCCCCTTGCAGCGGCCTTTCAGTGCTCCACTGGCTGGTGTAGTGGGGAGGATCAAATGTCTCAGGGATGTCCACCAGAGCCTCCTGGTTGGGCGTGGGAGCGGTGTAGGAAGCGGGCGGTGGGCTCTGACGTGGATGCTGGCCTCCTTCTGGAGTGGGCACAGGGTGCAGGTTCAATTCCCGTCTTGCCGTCAAGGGAGTCTGGGGGCTTAGAATTGGGGGTGTCGGGTCGGCAGCGCATTCTGACAGCTGGATCAGGGATGATTTTGGGCACCTGCTTTCACCCCCTTCGTACCGCTTCTCCATCTCAGCCAGTGAAAGGAGCCCTTTGCTGGGGCCTCCCTCATTTGCATGTGTAATGTGCCCTTGATCTCTAAGGCACTCTGCTAGCATTATGTCTCTGTATTGCTTTCTGTTGTCTCTCGTTTCTTGAGTTGTCATTTCCATGAAGTCCAATGAGTCAAACGTGAACTTCTTCTTTTTTGACCACAAGGGCAAGGCATCAACTCCTACTTTTCGAATTACTTCACGGAGGGTACTTAGTTTTTCTTCCAGTCCCTCTTCATCAATCATGGGTGTGCGTGCGCGTGTATTCGGACCAGGTGTATGTGTGAATAAACTTGATCGAGCTGTGGGGTTGTGGGCTAATGTGTCTATACTATTCTCTCTGGCTCTAATGCGTGTGAGTGTGTGTGCTTCAGCAGCGCGTCCGTGCGCAAAGGTCAAAGGGTCAATGGAGTGCGCGCGCGCGTGCTTGGATCAACTGTGTGTGCTCATGCATGCATGTCTGTACCTAACATGTCTCCTAGTGAACTAGGACTACAAGTGGATGTTGGCAGGCTCGAAGAATCGCCCGCCCCAGCACTTGCATCAAAGACCACCCCCCCGCATGCTCTGCCTGCTTTAGGCTGTGTTCTAAATGACACCTCAAAAGTGCCTGTAACTTCCCCGCTTAGACTTCTATTTTGGTCCCCTCTTACCACGTACTGACCCCCCCCCCCCCCCCCCCCTTTTTCACACGTGTACGGTGGTGGATTGTCCTGCAATGCTGGAGCAGTGGGCAGGCACAGTGGCCCCTCAGCTTTACTTTTTTGAATTTGAGGATGAGACGGCCTTTCTTCCCTTAGCGGGAGCTGCGATGCTCCAAATGCCCGCTTTCTGCCCTCCTCCCTAAAAAATCGAAGCACTTCCCGTTCTCTAGCCCGCTTTCCTTGCCTGCTTGCGCTAAAGTCTTTTGCTTTATAATGTTTGATATTTTGCTCAATTTCATCGCAACAGGCAGCCATAAAGGTCCCTTCTTTTGGCCATCTTAATTGGCCAGAGGTTCTTTTGTGCCACTTTGCCATACATTGTCGAATTTGTTGCTCAAAATCAGGTTTTTGCATGATTACAAATGCCATTGGGCTAGATGTCCCAACTCCCTTTGAGTGTCGAACACCCATGACGCCCTGCGTAACCTCACCTGATTGTGAATTCAGACTTGCCGGTTCGTTGTCCGCGCTTACTTTTATCAAGACAATTATCTTGCCCGCGGTAATAGCAGTTTTTAGTTTTGTTCGGGGGTGAAAAGTTAGCCTTAGCTGCTCCTCGCCGTCACAGTCAATTTCTTTAGTTAATTGCCCAAATTTACCCACCTCCCAATGCACTTTTCGGGGAACCACTGAAATACAGAGCTTTGGATCTTCTGAAATTTTGTTTTCTCCCACAAGAGGCAAATGGTTGGGGATTCCCAAGAAAGGTTTTAGAGGGACAACTGCTTGATCTTGAAAATTTCTGCAGAGATAGTCCAACAGTGGAGCTAGCTTGGTTGCTGTCCAAATTTCCCTAAGTTGCAAATCCCAGTCAATACCAGGAAAATCTTTCTTAATACAATCAAGATTACAGAAATCTGTTATTTTCCACAATTTATGATTTATCAATAGCTCACTTTGCCACTGCTCTTTTCCGTTTTTGTCACGAAAGGTACGCTCAAGCCAGAAATGGGTTCTTATTCCCTGCACTTCGGGCTCGTCAATATCAGGAATATTTAATTTTGGCACACTTTCCTGTACGATTATGTTCTCCATCCACTATTAGTTCATATCACTCACCTTACTTTTATTTATCCTACTTTCCTATTTCCTTTCTTTATTTATTCGTTTAATTGTTTTATTATTATTGCTATCGTTATTATTCTTATTATTATTGCCGACAACAAAAAGGCACTTTATTTATTTATTTATTTTATTATTATTTTTTTTAAACCCACTCTCCTTCCTTTCTATCCCTCCCACTGCAGGCTTAACAATTTTATTTCTTATTTTTTCATGCAGTTTACAATGCAATCCACAGAATAATTCACAATGCGATTCACAAATCTTTCCAACACTATTTTCCACTATCTCACAATCCTTCCCTAATTACTTATTTAACATCAGCTTTTCGGAAAACCTTCCTTTGTCTTTCGCCAACCTGGCTAGCACACAGGCGTCAACCACTAACCTTCTAACGCCACCAGACAACACTACGCAATCTTCTTCCAGTTAACAACTTTTTCTTGATTATCCCTTCTGGACTCTTAAAAAACAACATTCAGTTATGCTTTTCCTGCTAGCAATCCACTTTTATCCACAAGTCCGCCGCCTGCCACACAATTTGCCTGTCACAGACCAAAAGACATTACAACCATCGTTCCTCTTGAACTAAGCTTATAGACAGAAACACAGTGATCTTAATGACCCAAAACCTTCCTGGCTGGGGACACTGCAATCACTTGGCTCAATACAATTTCTTTAGCCTACTCCGAGGCTCTTGAGCACACACGCACACAAAAAAATAAGGTCTTCCTTGACCTAGAAACCCACCCGAATTTTCACACACTTAGCACAATGCTTCTCGGCCTGCCCTGAGGCCGAAAAATAGGGTCACCTTAACCCAAGCAGGTGCTCAGTTACCAGTCAAATTCACATCACAATGAGTCCATCTCGGACTTACAACAACGTCCCCTTGGACGACCCTTCTTGGGATTTTAGAACAATACTACTGTGGCTCACCTTAGAGCAGAAGCCTAACCTTTAGGCTTTTACAACAAAAAATAATCCGTCCTGGATTTGCAGCTCACTTAGAGCAGAAGCCTAACCTTTAGGCTTTTACAACAAAAAATAATCCGTCCTGGATTTGCAGCTCACTTAGAGCAGAAGCCTAACCTTTAGGCTTTTACAACAAAAAATAATCCGTCCTGGATTTGCAGCTCACTTAGAGCAGAAACCTAACCTTTAGGCTTTTACAACAAAAATGATCCGTCCTGGACCCCCCTTCCTGGGGCACACACAGCTGACTTAATACTTTGGCCGTTTTTCACACAACAAGACAAACATACAACATGCATGTGGTCAGGTTGACTTGGACTCCTACAATTTACAATTTACTTTTGACTAAATTCGAAATAGACCTGGGCATATGTCAGACAGCTAGACACGCCGTGATCAGGCAATTAGTTTCCAGACTTCAATAATTGAGCAGAATAAAAGGTCTGCTTACCTTAATTTTTGTAGGCCTTGTCTGGAAGTAACGCACCGATTTGGCGTGACACGCTGTCCGTTTTTCCCCAGAACTTTGTCCAAATCCGGTTGTCACGGCAACAAAATGTCGGCTCTCGGGTCAGGCCGGAGCCGGAAGGCTGGCCGCAGCGTCACCTGTTCCAACACCTGTTGGCAGGCTGGTGCACCAGGTCCCCTTTTGCGTTGTGAGTTGGAAGAAAATGCGAGTCAGAACAAAGAATAGGCGGGAATCCAAAGTCAAGCTGAACAAAAAGCGGCTTTATTGGCAAAAGCACACTGAGACCATTCAATTTGCGCAAATGGAAGAAATCCGACAATTTCAGGAAATGCAATAGTTTATAAAGCTTCATCCATGGTACAACCTCTTTTCCTGATTGGCTATCAAACCTGCCTGCCCACTTCACGCTTAGATCTTATTGGCAAGGGAAAGCCTCGGCCAAACCCACTTATTATGAGATGCAGTTTACTGAATGCTAATAGTATCTGCTTTTGACCACTAGGGGGTAGTGCAAGCTTAGTTTTGTGACTTCTACTGGTATCCAATTGTTATAAAGTGGCCCGCAGATTATACGTCTCCCCCCCCCATTCTTGAGACCAGAAGTAGTAACAGGTTTTTACTGGTATCAAAAGAACTTATTCGTACATAAAAAAATAAGGCGACCTATCATTTACATTGTATGATCTAATAATTTTGCTAAAACTAACCTTTTGCAGACACCAAAGTAATGAGGCCCTTGTCCTAAGCATCAGGCTGTCATCTGACAGTTTGTAAAATAATGAGATCCTTGTTCTGAGCTTCTTCTATGACTGTCAACTGACAGTCATAAAGTAATTAAGATTCTTGCTCTGACCTTTTTTTCCCTCATGGTTGTGAACTTTTCAGGATATCACTTGTTCGTTAGCCCTTAAGCGTGAAGGAGCAGTTTTTCAACAGTTGACCACAGTGAACATGTGATTTCTGGTATTTTCAGCTGGCACCTTAAAGTTACAAAATTAAGTAAAATCATTAGTAACATAAATGATTAATTGGTAACAAATACATGATTCCCTTTGTGACAAGTCAGGATACACACTGGCATTTAATTTCCTTAAGCTATTTAAGCACAAGTAGCAATCATAAAGTTGTTTAGCATGAAAAGGATTTCGCTTGAACATTTGGCCTAGAATAGGTCAATAGTTCAAGAGACAGCGCCAAAAATCAGATCCCACATTAGTAGCTAGCAAGGTAAGATAGCTCAAAGACTTTGCTATACAGTACAGCAAGACAACACTAACAATTTAATGAATGACATTTTACACCATGAAAGTAGTGATCGATATAGTGTTTCAAACAAAAACAACATACCTTAGACTTCCACTTTGCCCCCCAATAAACTCTTTTTTTTGTAGCTAGCGGCTCCAAACGACTGGTTTCAATGATTCGCAGTAATGTAGTGAGTGTCCTACTCGGGATGTTTTTTGTGACACTTTACATATTTCTCACCTTTTCACGAAAACGCTCGCGGAAAATCTAGCTCTCTACATTCATTTGTTATGGGATGTTTGCCCTCCGGGGGGCGCAGCGGAAACTAAGCAGTGACGACAGCTGGAAGGGTCTATAGACCCTGCCCTTCCAGTGTTCTGTTTGCAGAAAAACAAGTACCCTGACTTCACCGACAGACTACAATGTGACGTCACTCTAAAGCCTAATTTATGCCTCCACATTTGCTCTCGCGTCGATGAGCGCCGTCGATCACATGATCGACGCGAGCCATGAATTTTAAGTGCTGCGTCGCTCGTGGCCGGCCGACGTGCACACGTCGCCAATCCTTGGACGCACGTCGATGGCGGGGCGTCGCTCGCTTCTGATTGGTCCGTTCGATGGCGTTTTTTCTTTTTTTTCTCTCTCTCTCTCCCCGCCCCCCGCCCAGATAGTTTCCGTGAAGGCAACTGGCGGCGCAAATCGACTTCCCTGCTCGGAGACCACGGCTGTGCATGTGGATATGTGCCTGGGACGAGAGGCGGAAAACAACAATAACTAAAAAACTGTGTTCGCTAAGCGCACGGCTGTTGTGTTTTGGCGAGTTTACGGCCGACACCGGTGCGAATTGGCAATAATTAATTGCCACGGTGATGAACTTACCCTCCCCCTGGCTTTGTTTCGTGTTTCTGAATTAAATTGAACTTCCTGAATCCGTCATAAAATGCAGAGGAATCGCCACTCTGTGGCGGCCCAGCCATAGCGACAGCGGGACTTGGTGTGAAACTCCAGCAGACACCGATGTGTATTGCGCACAAGTCGGAAGGCAAACGCACGAGCGGAGCTCCAACGTGACGCCTCGACGCGAGCCTCTCGCAGAAGCATACTGAGGCCTTAAAGCTGCGACCCCTTTGGAAACACAGACCGTGAACGGTAAAACACAATTTACTCGAGTATAAACCTAGATAACTTTCTTCATTCATAAATATTCAACATAACTCCACGTAACACCACGTGCGTGACAGTATGCCGCTATCCCCCTGTATGAAATTATTCGGTGAACTACTGAACTGTATGGAATGCTTCATCAAATTCAAGAAAAACACGAGAGCTACGAGCATCTATAAAGGGCCCTCGCAGCCCGGGCCACTTTGAGTTACTTGCACGTTGGGATACTGGCACGTGGGGTACTCACACATTGGCAGCAGAATTTCTTTGAAAATTGCATAATAAACCTTTACATATGGAATTTTTTTGTCAGGTGTGATGAGTGTGTAAAGCTCAATGAGTTTTTGGTGAATGTTAAGATCTTCAAAAATCAGCATCCTTTTTTATTTTTAGGCAATGAGTTGCCCTGATTGGTGTTTTCTTTTGTAAAAGTATATATACACATTATCGTTCGTTGGACAATATTGCTTTTTAGGGGTGTGAATTTGTATCACGATTCATAGGTCACTATTCAATTCGATACGATTAATCCCGATACAAATTTACAAGTTGATTGTTGCTATTTTTTTTTTTTTTACTAAAATTTAGAAAATACTAACCAAGAAACTTGGACATGTACACTGTAAGATTTGTATGAAAATATATTATTTATTTATCTGAAACTTCAGTCATAACTTTAAGCCACTGTATTTAAAAAACAGGTTGTAATCTGTTTCATATTTGAACAGCTTTGAAATAAAATATTAAGGCTTAATGTTCCATTAATTAATATAACATTTTTCCACGATTAATGTGTGAATCCTCACCCTAAGTAAAACATTTTGTTGAATATTTTTCCATCAAAATGGACGTTTAAAAATCGATTCGGCCTATTGAATCGATTTGAGAATTGTGCAATGTAATATCGCGATATATTGCCGAATCGATTTTTTTTTTTTTTAACACCCCTATTGCTTTTATTTCAACATTGGAGTGGAGTGGGCTCAAGCCGTCAGCGGTCAGGTGGAAACCCACGAACTCAATGACTGATGAAGCAAAAATGCACTTCCCCGTTAAGCAAGCGAGCACGTCAAGTGCCTTGGCGAGGCGGTCACAGTGTAGCTCAGACATTGCCCCATGCACCACGATGTCATCCAGGTCCACGCCCACCCCCGGGATGCCAGCGAAGATGGTGGTAATAATCTTTTGGAAACAGCTGGGAGCGGAGCTGAGTCCGAAAGGCATGCGGGTGTACCTGAAAACCCCTACGTGGGTCACAAAAGCAGTGAGGTTGCGGCTCTCGAGGTGGAGAGGAACCTACAGGTAGCCCTGTTGGAAGTCAAGCTTGGAGAAGACAGTTGAACCGTGAAACTTGGCCGAAAGCTCCTCCGTCGTGGGTAACTGGTACTTGTCGGGGATCACTTCCTCGTTTACCCACCGGAGCTCGAAGCAGGGCCGCCGGCCACCCGTTCTTTTCTTTGTCACGACCAAGTTGGAGAGCCACGGAGAAGCGTCCACCCGCTCAATGATGTCTGCATCGAGAAGCTTGTGCAGCTCAGACGTGACATCATCACACAGGGCAAGGGGCAGCCGCCGCAGATGTTGGATGACTGGGGTCACAGCTGGATCCACAAGCGGTAAGGCAGTCCAGCCCAGTGAACAGGGATGGCCAGCGGTGTAACCATGGCGTGGCCACCGTCAGTATTAGGGGTGTGAATTGCCTAGTACCTGACGATTCGATTCGTATCACGATTCACAGGTCACGATTCGATTCGATACCGATTAATCCCGATACGAATTTATAAGTCGATTGTTGCGATTTTTTTTCATTCAAATTTAGAAAATACTAATCAGTAAGCTTGTAGAGTGTAAGATTTATATGAAAATGTATTATTTATTTATCTGAAATTTCAGTCTTATAGAGGTTGTAATCTGTTTCATGTTTGAACAGCATTAAAATAAAATATTAAGGCTTAATGTTCCGTTCATATAACATTCTTCCATGCTCAAGGTGTGAATCCTAAAAAAAAAAAAACAAAAAAACGATTCTGCCGATTATTGAATCGATTCGAGAATCGCGTGATGTAGTATCGCGATATATCGCCGTATCGATTTTTTTTAACACCCCTAGTCAGTATAGTGTCTCCCAGGTTATATGTGATGAAGAAGCCTAGGGCGCAGAATAGGTCGAAACCAAGGAGGCTGGAACCCTGGTGAGACAACTGGAAGGTGGATTCTGGGAGGATCGTGGAGCTGGTAATGCACAGTAAAGGTGGCAAAGCCCACCATGCCAATCTTATCATGGCTGTAGGTGTATAGATCTTCTGCACCGGCCTTGATCGACATCCGAGGGAAGAGTTGACGCACTTCTTCAGAATGGATCTGGAAGCCGCCGTGTCTAGTAGTGGTGAAAGTTTGACACCATCTAGCTCCACCATGCACCACTTGAATGGCGTGGTGCTGGAGCCAACTGAATGGGCGGTTGTTGTAGATGAACCAGGCTGGCGAGTTGCAGGGGCCGGCGCAGAACGGCACACCCTGGAAAAGTGGATCAGCTTACCTCAGCGTTAGCACCGCTACCCCGTGGCCAAGCAGCTTGGTGCTCGTGTGGGGTGAGATGGCGATCTGCAGGTCCCACATTGCTACCGATGTGCAGCGGCCCGGCGTCCCGCGATGTTCCCCTCAAACTCGTCGGGAGGAGGTAGTGGCTCGGAGAGTGGTGCAGTCGGAGCTACTGTCTGTGCCAGAGCAGTGGGGTGAGGGGAGAGCGCCAGCTGCGATGTCAATCGAGCAGCCAACTCGAGCTGGAAAGCTAACTCTACTGCCTTCGACAGTCGTGTCGTCCAGTGACAAACAGTTTTTGCCGCAGCCGGGGGCTGATCGTGTGCTCTGCCAGTTGATCCCGGATCATTTTCTCCTCCAAAGTTCCAAATTTGCACAACCATCACTGTAATCCATTAAAGACATCACTCCGCTATGTGGATTCCTCATGTCCAATTTACACAATCTTTCGGCACATCGCTTCAATATTTTGCTTGTTGGAACTTGGTTTGGTCTGGTTTTATTGAAGCTCACAAAAGTTTTGTGGATCGGTTTTACAATGGATTTCAATGGAGCGGTACGAGCTGTACAGCCTGGACAGATCTTGGCCGTTTGGGGCGTAGTTTGGGCATGGTTTGCGAAAGGTCAATTGTCGATTGAACTTTCAGAACATAGTATGTTTAGTAAGGATGTTCGATACCACTTTTTTTTCAGACCGATACCGATACTCAGACCCTCAGTACTCACCGATACCGATATCAACTGCCGATACCAGTAGTACATTTTGACAAATAAAAAAAAATCACTAAAAGGTATTTTTAAACAAGCATATTTCCTTTAATTTTGACCCAAAAAAAAACAGCAAAGTCCCTCTTCAATAGTCTTAATGCTCAAAATAAAACACAAAAATGCTCTTTTAGTTTAAGATTCACAATTTTGAAGTGTTTCTAAACCGGTGAAGTTTTGGTGAAAAACTGCTGCAAGCTAGCTCCAGTTACAGGCAAGGAGGACTCACTTAACGTCTTCCCCCTCTGCCATCGGTCGCTTGTACTCGTCTGCGTCACGAGTACTCGAGTACTTGAAAAAGGCTGGTATCGGCCCGATACCTGGTATCGGTACTCGCCCATCCCTAATGTTTAGTACTGTCACCTTTGCTGTTTGCAACATTAAAATTAACTTCTCAATTTGCATTATGTTTTTTCACCAATGCTAATTGTAAGAATAGAATACAATCTTACAGCTCATTGGACATCTTTGGTAAATACAAAACAAAACAAAAACTGTTGGGTGTTTCCTGTCACGATAATCTAAATTCCTCTAAATCCCATGAGATTTGATAGTGATGTTATTATATTAACGAGACTGCTGGACAGTAATTCTTTTTATTGATTTATTGTTTTGTTTTTTTATTTTTTACAGAGGCCACCTGTATTACGGAGTTGTCAGTCATGATGGCCTGTTGGAAGCAGAACAACTTTGTGGACAGTCTGTGCTCCAAAGAGATGGGTGATTTCTACTCATGTGTTGAAAAGGCTCAGGTACATTTACACAGTCACGTATTGAGTTGGGTCGTGGAGGCAGCAACCGCCGGGAGACTTTAGTGAAGCGCGCTGTTGGTGCCATGTAAAACTCACAAGCGACACAAGACTTAACTCATATTCCAGTGTTTGATTAGCCATTGTATAAAAAGAATAAAAGTGCAAATATCTCTGGCATCTTACTCCCTGAATTTTTTAAAAAACAGATTAAAGTAGCACTAAGGAATTTTTCAACCATAATCAAATATTTGATTTATACTCTTCTGATAAAACAATGACGTAAAACTAGTTGAATGATCCCGTTGCTATGGCCTGAGGAGTCTTCTGTCATTTTTACTGACACTAAACAACTTTGAGGAGGCTGGTAGGAACTAGGGCTGGGCAATATGACCTAAAATCAATATCACGATAAATTTGGCAGTTTTACCTCAGTAACGATAAATGCATGCTAAATACAAAAAAAAAATATGAATATGCCACCTGAAAATAACTGCAGGAAATGCAAATTAACAGCTTTTTTGTTGATTTGACCAACTTGCACACATTACTTTCAATGAATGATACATAAAAGTATGAAAATCTCTTGTAACCATTAAAGTATAAATATTTAAAATAGCTTGCATGACTTGAACAATGTGACATTAGAACTAGGGATGTAACGATATCCAAACATCACGATACGATATTATCACAATATGAAGCTCACGATACGATAATTATCACGATATTGTGGGGAGGTTGGTGATATTTAAAAAAGTACAATACTGCTAAAAACAAAACAACAAAAAACAACAATATTGAGGCGCTTACTTGTTAATACATGCATACATTGAGTTCCTCCACATATTGACTCGGTTCACAAGCATATTCTGTTCCCATTCATCTGACAATTAGCGTAGATTTGAAACATAGAAGGGCCAAAACATGCCTTTGTGAAAATTAAACTGCACTAAAAAACTAGCCACCAGAGGGTGCTAGAACTGCACAAATGGAATCAACCTGACTTTTTTTTTTTAACAGATGTGTTCCTTTTAAAAATTGTGAACATGACGATGACGATATTGTGGCAGTTTTAATATCACGATATCACAATACTGCCCTTACATCCTGAATTAGAACATGAGAAAAAGGTTACCTCTTGTAAACTTTTTTTTTTTTTACTACCTTGCGCAAAGGTACTGTAATGCCATGTGTAAAGGCGGTGTAATGCCATGTGTAAAGGCGGTAATGTATTTGTGGAGGTAATGTTTCTTGCAAATTATAAATAATGCCATGTGCAAAAGAGGTAGTGTGGCTTGTAAACAAAATACATAAAATAAAAAATAAAATGTCTATCTACACATAATCAATTGCAAATAAAATTGCTTGACATGTCTAAATTAATTGGTTGGGTGGAGTCACGTGACTACACACACGCTGAACTGTCTTAAAGAGGAATGAACATAGCCTACCAAGAACACACAGTTAAAACAGACGAAAAGACTTTTATTTTCTGTTTTCATTAAAACACCGAATTTACCGACATGGGAAAAATGACGTCGGTTATTGTAGTAAACTTTGGTAACCGTAAACTTTCGGTTAATCGCCCAACCCTAATAAGAACACTCTCACACAAAAAATGTATATGCATATATATTAGAGGTGTCAGTCGATTAAAATTGTAATCGATTGTAATCGTAATTAATTGCATGATTTCAATAATTAACTGACGATTAATCGCACATTAATCGCAAATTTTATATCTCAATTTATATCTAAATTTACAATAAAATGTACATTTCCCCCTAATTTAAATATGGTTTTATTTTTTAGTATTATTTAGTAGTATTTAGAAGGAAATTTTGGTTCATCCAGTTGTTAATTTGCTCTAGAGAATGACACAATACGTTAATAGAACTGCTGTCATTTGGGGACATTGATAAATACAGTTGTGTGTCATCTGCATAACTATGAAGTCAACATCGGCGTTCTGAAGCATTTGACCTAAAGGTAACATATACAGACTGAACAACAGGGGTCCAAGGACTGACCCTTGAGGGACCCCACATGTCATGGCCTTTCGATCAGATTCAAAATTTCCAATAGTCACAAAGTAACTCCTTTCCTCCAAATAGGACCTGAACCATTTAAGGACCTTTTTTAAGGACCATTTTTATCAGACCCCCGACGGGCCATACAATTTATGGCACAAGATTTAACCATCTGCTTCTCTTAATCCTCCTCCAAATGTACGAAAGCATCGAACTCCATGCATAGCACGTTGCTTCTTGCCACTCATTTCCCATGATGCAACGCGCGAAACATAAACAATACGTCACACAGGATCCTCCTATAAAATAGGCCTCACATCTAAAGATAAATAGGCTTGGGCTCACTCCAACTGACAAGACGGCATCCATTCGGCTCTTTACTCTCACAGGGGTTTCAAGTGCCCATGGACACCTCTTGGTGCTTGGTGCTAACGGCTAACAGAGTGCGTTCTTTCAAAGCAAGGCACGGGTGGTAGTCCAAATAGCTCCTCCACGCTACATTCTGCCCCTGAAACACTGTCTTTTAGCTCCAGTGAATTTCTATAGAGCGTTTTCACGACACGTCATCAGGAGCGTCATTAACCCAGAAGTAGCCATCTTGGCGATACTCCGTTGCCCACACTCCGAGTCCGCACCACAACAGAGAACTTTGTTGAGGACAATGGTAAACCTTTGTCCATCAGATGTTGATTTTGATTAAAGTATATTCCATATTCACTTTGGAAATAAAATACCATTAATCATTACTAGATGACTATTTCTT